>NC_047515.1:31950863-32240863 GCF_902827115.2 Pseudochaenichthys georgianus
TGAGAGCACATTCATTCTTGACTGTAACAGCGACTCCTGCAAAAATGACCTAACGGTTACTATTGGAGCTATACTTTGATTTATATTATTTAATAGTTTAGTCTTTCTGTTTTTGCGTATAGTACATGTATTATTATTTTGTGTAATTGTTTTAGTTGACATGGGCAGCTGATCATTATGAATTTTGGAAAGCCAAAGTGCAAGAGATTAGGTGAAACCATTGTTCTTTATGGTGTTGCATTATTGGAACACAACAAAATAAAAACACAAAAAGGATATTCTTGCTTTGGACCTTTTTTTCTATCGTAAGATTCGCTATCTGGTACCTCAGTGGCAGTTTAATTTTGAGTTATTTTTGCATTTTATTTCTATATGATTTAGCCATTACAGTAACATTTCTATAATTAACTTCTTAATACCTAGTGGCAGCTGTGTGAAACTGCAACATTTGCACAAAGACTTGACCCTAAACTCCTGTGTGTTAAATGATACAGTGCTGCAGAATTTGAATTTGAAATGTCTGTGGTGGTGAGTGTGGTTAATGTTGATGCTGCGCTCTCAACAAACATTAGCTTAAGTGGCTAACATTAACTTAACTTAAAACACAGTGTACTTCAATATGAAAGTAACCTAACTTAAATCTTAATTTATTGTACTTAATTATGAGATTTCACAATTGTAAGTGAAATGTAAGTTTAAAATACATCAACTCTAGTGTAGAGACAGTATGGAGTATTTGCCATGAACACATAGACATTTTTCAAACTAAATTCAAAAAGGGGTCATCATTTTATTTTAATTATTGTTTTCTTCATACACACAGCTATGGCTGCACCATGTTCTCTCCTTACACAACCTTATCTCTCTCAACAAGATGTAGGTGTCACAAGGTTAATACGTTTCACATCCAACCTACCTTTAACACAATTATAATTATCTTCCACTTGATATGTTCACTTTAAGACAAAATTAAACTGCAGGTCATCTCACCTTTACGTACACATCCGAGTCTCACAGCCTGCAGCCATTACTCTTTCTGTAATTAAACTCTCAGTCACCCACCTCTCTCTATTTTCACTCCTCTCTTTTCTTACGCTTTATGACCCAATTTACAACTGGAATAAAAGGCTCAACGCAACTGCATGAAAGGTGTACATGCACGAGAACACAATGTAGTCTGTATGCTATCAGATCGACACATAGGATCAGATCTCAGCCAGTTGAAATGCAAAAAAACGAATTTCAAACATTGTAAAGGTTATCTAACCCCTTTTCTTCCTGCTATCTAACGCACACTTAGAAAAACACATATTCTGTAAAACAAAAGCCCACCATCTCCTCCTTCATAATATGGACTTTTTCACAATACCAGAAGAATCAAAATACCGAGGACATTTTTTAAAAGAGTGCTCCACCGACTTAGCATCACAATAATATTGTCTGGCTCAGAGATGTTACCTTTTTCTTACTAATGCATTGTTCTTCTTTACTTTTCTAACCCGAGCACCTACTAATCCATAAAGAAGTTTGACAAAATGTAGGTCAGATATCATCGCGTGCTATGCTAGCAGCGGCTAATACAGCCTTGAGCCGGAAGCCTTTACCAGAGATTAAGAGCCGGCTACCGAGGTCTGATAAACTCTGATACTCCACACCCCATCATTTTTCTTCAATTTCAGTTAAATCTCTATTTTGCGAAGCCTACTATAAAGTCACAAAAGGCATTGTGTAACTCTTATCACATATAATCCTCGAGACAGAGAGGATGATGTCCTCATCCAGATAAATTATCCAGAAACAGATTCCAGGCTTATGAATTGTCCTTTTCGCTCTCTTCCCTGTTTCACGCCATTAGTTTTCTGGTAATTGTTCCTTCTTTCTTTCTTTTCTACCTTTTATAAACCACATGCGCCTGCCATCTGAACACGTGTTTCTTTCAATCCCCCTGCCTCCCTCATCTGTCTTTGTGAATCAACACACTCCCCCTCACCCACCTAGTCATTCCTCTTTTATTTGCACTTCCATTGTCTGCCTTGTATCAATCACTTCATCCCAGTCTTTTTTCACCTCATTTTTTGTGTCATGTTCCACATGCTTCTCTTTTGTATTTTCCTCTCTCTTTCTTTCTTTCTGTCTCTTGCTCTGTCTTTTCACTTTTATTTTCAATTTGTCAGCTCTTCCTGCTCTCTGCTACCTTATTGATTTCAGTCAGTCTTATTGGTGAATTGATTACAGTTGAGGTTAAGAGTCAGATAGGGTTTGAACTCCTGTGTCGCACTGTCCTATTCTATGCATGTATTTGTGCATACTGCATATTTGTGTGTGCATTACAACATGCCTTTTCTGTGGAACAGAGATTCATACCAACAATAATACACACCTTTGATAATAATAATAATATATTTTATTTCTATAGCGCTTTTCTTGAACCCAAAGACGCTTTACATTTGGGAGGGAGGGTAGACAAACAAAACAAAAACAAAAACAAAGCCAAAAAACCTTTGACTCAAATGTGTATCTTGCTGAGCAATAGCTTTTCAAACACATTAACCTTACCGTGACTGCAGACAATATATGCAGTTCAAACACTGGGGTAGCACCATAGGGTAGCACACACACACACACACACACACACACACACACACACACACACACACACACACACACACACACACACACACACACACACACACACACACTCAAACTGGTAATAACACTTTAAGTCGCGTAGCTACATGTATGATAAAAGGGTTCACACTCAACCTTGAGCGTTTGAGAATGTTTGTGACAGACACTTCATGGCCTGACTGTAAACTCTACACACACACACACACACACACACACACACACACACACACACACACACACACACACACACACACACACACACACACGCAGGGATAGCTTAGAACACTTCAGTTCTTCTTTGTAAACGTGGTCAACAAATAATATCACACCTCTGCCTGCCGCTGGTGCGCTCTGTATTGAGTTGTTATTCGTAAAGCAGCTTTGGAGGACAGATGATAATGTTTGTTCTCTGGCAGCCAAAGTGGTGCCATCTTTTGTTACCTCTGTCAAAAATTTGAAAATGCAATTTCAGCAGCCTAATAGTTTCAACAACAAAAAGCGGCTTTGCGGGATTTTTCAGGTCAAATGTATTTGGAAATGTGCGCACCAAAGGTGTGCAGCTGTTTTATGTTATAAAACGTGCATTTGTGCAGCAAACTGTTCAGTTGTGACAGGCACTTAAAATGGTATGCCTCTGCTGAATTAAACTTGTATTGACAGACAATGACAGTGCTACATATACACACACACATGCATATATACACACATAGTTATTTTGATATTCAAAGTAGACTTCTGCAAGTCCCTGATAAGGCAGCCTTGGGCAAAATACAACATATAATATAATACATATTAATATTGTTATTTCACTGGTTTTGCATCAGTGTGTGCGTGCCATCCGTCACTAAACTCCCTATCAATCACTTCTTGTCCAATAAGCTAAGTGTGTGTGTGTGTGTGTGTGTGTGTGTGTGTGTGTGTGTGTGTGTGTGTGTGTGTGTGTGTGTGTGTGTGTGTGTGTGTGTGTGTGTGTGTGTGTGGTGTGTGTGTGTGTGTGTGTGTGTGTGTGTGTGTGTGTGTGTGTGTGTGTGTGTGTGTGTGTGTGTGTGTGTGTGTGTGTGTGTGTGTGTGTGTGTGTGTGTGTGTGTGTGTGTGTGTGTGTGTGTGTGTGTGTGACCTCTGGGGCAAGTATTGATTGAGTGTGTGGTGTCCTGTTGTGAGCACACAGTTAGCCTCATTAGAAATAGGTCTTGCTGTCCCCTCCTTTTCTTCTTCTTCCTCACATTTCTTCATCACATCTCCTTCTTCACCTTCCATAACCTCACACCTATCCTCTCCTTCCCTTCTTCTTCTGCTCCTTCTTTTTCAATGAAATATGAGGGCAGCAGGACATTGGCAAAATGAAAGTTGGCTACCACACTCAATGTTGAAAACATAATGGAGTGTGAAGGACAAAGGTGTAATGCAACAAAATACTGTTTGGTGTAATTATTGGCAGCAGCTCATGTTTTCACCTCCAACAGCAGCCGGTGAATAATGAATTTAACATCACAGGCGCGTGTTGGATTTCCACAAAAAAAAGACATGAAGGATGAGATGAATTATTTCCCTTTTTGCCATATAAATAACCTCGGGGGGGGGGAAGCATTGTGTGTAGCACAATCAGGATCAGGACGCCCATGTTACTTTTGAATGATACAAAAAAAGATTTCAGAATCAAATATGTATTTCATTGGGGGCCGATGAGACGGGGACCACGAGGTGATTCGGGTCCTGAGAGAGTGTTTGTCAATTGTCTGGCAGCAGCGCCCTGCCGCAGCTGCAGCCAGGTCATTGTTGACTGACTGAGGCGGGAGAACAAGCCAACAGCAAAGACCTGACATGATGAGATAAAAGCATGGACAAAAACTGGACCGTTTGCCAATTTATCGCAGTGAGAACACATGGAGACAAACAAATCTCACCTGCAGTCACTTCCAGTTGGCAGGTAACCAAAATCCCCCAAATACACATAGTTTAAACCGACCATTGATCCACCATGGTGCTGGCTTTATGATAAATAATAAGGTGATGAAATAAACACTCTCACACATTGAAGGACACAAAAACATATAAAACATGACCCCCCCCCCCCCCCCCCTTCAAAATGCAGCAATACAAGTTCCCCCTGAATAAACTTTGTTTTCAGATATCACAGACATTGTTTAATTATCCAAAGGCAACACATTAGCTCACTTCACTACTATTAATGAACCATCTTGCCAGCGTGTAATTACTGTTTCTGGGCTTGTTCCATATTATGTTCATGGTTTATCATTATTGCCCTGAATCGTACTCGTTGCCAACTCAAACAGTGCACCATGCTAACCAATGCTAACCAAGGGCATACTTCAGTTGATTCAGTGCCAGCAGTATCACAAGGAAACATGTCTAAACAAAATTGGATGAATTGACAAATGATGATACTATTTTTTTAATTTGAAATATTTTAGTTTTGACCTTCCAACAGACTAAAACTTTAAGTGGCAGTAATTTATATTTGTATTACATTTGATCAAATGACAATGTGAAAACAGTGACATTGTGAAAGGTAATAAACTAACTTTGAATTATTAGCCCTCCTCGATTTTATGGAGCTTTAAAGTGAGTTCCAGCTTATTGTTTAACTGTCTGCCAGCAAGTTTACCTCTTTGGTTCACTCCCATCACTCTTATAGTGTAGCTTTAAGGCCTGAGCAGGCAGCTGTTGTCAGGGAAGTCACGTTAAAACCCACTCTTCTCTTTCTACTGAGCAGTAAACAGCAGACATTCACAATTTGTGATTAGCTTGTGAACACAGTCTTTAGCAGCTAAAGAGCCCGAGAACTCGCTCAGGAGTTGATGGATACCAACCATTCCTTTAAGCCCTGTCTAGTACAAACTGTCTTTCACCAAGTGCATGCTACTAAGCAGGATAATCCTTTTAAAATAGGGATGCATGTTTATAGAGGACATATTATGCTACTTTTCAGGTTCATATTTGTCATTTGTGTTTCTACTATGACATGTTTATATGCTTTAGTGTTCAAAAAGCACTTAATTTGTCTCATACTAACTGTGCTCTTTTCACCCTCTGTCTGAAACCAGAGCCCACTCTGCTCATGATGTCGTTATGTTACAGAAGTAAACAATGGAGTGCAATGAAGGCGGGGGGAGTGTGTGTGAGAGAAATTCCCTCCGGAGGGAGCTTTGGGCTTTTAACTTATGGAGACCTATTACATGCGCACAACCTATATAACCCCCTACAGGAAAGGGAACACCCCAAAAAGCATAATAGACCTTCTTTAAAGGATAGAAATTATATAAAATTCACGACCTACCTTACTCTGGTTCGTCAACTTAGAGAGCCGAGTGAACCTGAGAGAGTGTGTATGCCCCGCAGCGCTCCCCAAGCAGACATACTGCCGCTGCTTAGTGCAATGCTGCTTAGTTATTTCACGCAGGAGACATTATTTGCCTCTTCCTTTGTTTTGTTTCTATCTCGCAGCTGCTTGTACAAATCTTGGGTGTTGAATTAGAGCACAAGGACTTTGACTGTGTATTAAGCTCGAGACATATGACGCAAATATGACGCCATAATTGTAGTTACCAACCTGAGTGTAGCGGTGACTTTGTCCCCTACCAAGAATGATGAGAGAAGGATTTGTCATCACGGCAGTTTACTACTCACCCATTCTCACTCCTCTAACTTGTTCACACCTGAAGCCAAAATATCTGTTATCAGTTTCTGTTTGATTCCTACACTTTTCATCCAGCGGGAATATTATCAATATATTATATCAGCACACAGGAGCTTAGGAAATATGTATTACTCATGTGACAGGAACAACTCCCCAACCCCCTCCTTCCTTCCCCTCAACAACTCAAACACAACTTCACACTCATCAGTTACTGTGCAATCATATTAAAGGTTTGTATTCATGAGGTATCCCAAAACATGTGCTCAGGTCGTATTTCACCAAATGTCACTGTTTCTCTCAAATACCAAAACGGTTTGAATTGTTATTTATTCATACATCTTTCCCGAATACACAATTCAGGATCCGAGTAGAGACTTGAGGTCCTTCAGCTTGGAGCTGTGTGCTGTCACCACTTCATAAGCAAACACACACACACACACATACACATTACCAAGGTGACCTAAGATATATTTAAGGACACTTAAAAAAGGAAAAGAGGTCATGGGAAAGGAAAGGAGCGAGTAAAGGGACATGAGATGACCTAGAAGAAAAACTGGAGGGAGGCAGGAGAGGCGAGCAAAATGTCAAGGAGAGTTAGAGGTAACACCAGGAGACCGAGGCATTATACTGCCCTGCGTAAAAGTGTGTGTGTGTGTGTGTGTGTGTGTGTGTGTGTGTGTGTGTGTGTGTGTGTGTGTGTGTGTGTGTGTGTGTGTGTGTGTGTGTGTGTGTGTGTGTGTGTGTGTGTGTGTGTGTGTGTGTGTGTGTGTGTGTGTGTGTGTGTGTGTGTGTGTGTGTGTGTGTGTGTGTGTGTGTGTGTGTGTGTGTGTGTGTGTGTGTGTTCCTGAACAGATAAACAGGGAAGCTCCCATGAGGAGTCCTTCCTGGAATTTTTAACAGGAAATGTATTCTAGCCCTAAACAATGGCATAGTGCACACACACACACACACACACACACACACACACACACACACATATATATATATATATATAAACACCAATAGACACAGACACACACTCACACACACACACACACACACAAACAAAGTCTCTAAATCTCATTAGTGTAATACAGTACAGCAAAGCATTTAAATTACCTCACGTGTTTATTATATTTGAGTTCTTTGCATCTAATATGTTTGTTAGTTCAATCATTACAATTAAATGTGTGAGCTTGCACCTGTGCATATTTCCATTTGTGAGTGTGTGTGTGTGTGTGTGTGTGTGTGTGTGTGTGTGTGTGTGTGTGTGTGTGTGTGTGTGTGTGTGTGTGTGTGTGTGTGTGTGTGTGGTGTGTGTGTGTGTGTGTGTGTGTGTGTGTGTGTGTGTGTGTGTGTGTGTGTGTGTGTGTGTGTGTGTGTGTGTGTGTGTGTGTGTGTGTGTGTGTGTGTTTATGTGGGTTTGGGTGGACTAATCACACCATGTTTGTAATTCAATTTAATACATTTTCATTTTGAATTTGACACGTGCAGTAGCTGCCCCAGGTGTACACTTTGAAGTGAGATCCCACACACACGAGCACACACAGCCTTTCACACAGTGACGTGTTGAACAGGAGGCGGGAGTCGGCGAAAGGCTACGCGGTTAAAATAGCAAGTGTCTCATCATGTGTGCGTTGGGAATACAACTCTCTCTTTGTTTCTGCATGTATGCAGGTATTCCTGACTTCCTGTTACTTGACCAAAAAAGAAACACTTAGAGTGTTGACAATGAACTGAGCTGTAGATGGACATAGAGGGAGGAAACATTTAAAATGATGTTTCAAGTCCACTGTGGAGAGCTACATAAGATTTGGCTGTGAGCAAAACAATTGAAATAGACAGGCATATACAGTATGAACATGTCAAGTGTTAATCACTGTATATTTAATACAGTATAATTCTGGAAAAGTCTGGAAAGTACATTTCCAAATTTCTCACCAGCGCAGAGAACAGTGATTTCTTTGCAGGTTTATGTGAACAGAGTAATAATAGCTTCTGTTCAGTATGTTGGCTGGCTCTCAGATTCAACAAAGAAACAGTGAAGGCTTTGTGGCTCCAAGTCTAGGTAGTTAAAAATATCACAAACAAAACTCCCAAAACAACACAGAAATGTACAGTTTATTTCACTTCTGCTGAGGTTTATATCAATAAAAAAATGAAATGGATTCAGTCTGTTACAACTCAGAATTTTCTGGCCCTGCAACTATTTTCAAACCTGATTGATTCCAGCAGCCACTAGCTGTATGGATCTAGCTTGTGCAAGCTGAAGAAAACACAAAAGCAGAGACAACAACAGCAGCAACTTGACATACTGAAGTTATGTTGCACTAAATATAAAACAAAAAATATGCACATTTATTTTAGAACTTCTGCAACATCTGTACCACTTTGCTGGTCGAATATGTTCATATGTATTACCAGAAGGAAATGTATGTGACTCTTAAGACTTATTAAGATAATTAATTACAGGGAGAATTAGTGTTCAATCAATGTATCCACTTCCTGGTAATGACAATTAATTGCTAGCGTTACAGTGCCACAGTGACGCATCCTAAAACCCGGAAGTAAACTTCTTCTGGTTCATTCGACAAAAAGCAATGTAATTTCTCCATAGGATTTTAGAAAATAGCTCGAAATAAGGTCTGTGGTCGACACACATTTAAGAGACGGATCACGTTTTTGTTCAGCCGGATGATATCCACATTGTAAGGGAAACTTCTGCAGCAATGGAGAGTCAGGACTCAGAGAGACACGAGGAGAGTTGGAGCTTTGATGTCAAACACTGATGTTTATTTACAAGTATCGGCCGGAGAAATTCACATCACAAGTCACACAGCCAGAGATTCTGACTGCCCTGGTGGGTTGCCATGTCAAATCTGACCAGCCTCTCTCTCGATACACCTTTTTTTAATCCACATATTGGGGGATGGTTCATAAACACTGGGAACACTGGAGATATCTCCCAACATCTGGAAATACTCAATCACCTGCCTGACTCTTAGGCTCTGTGACCGAGAGATGACCGGTCATAAAACTGAGAATGAGTGCAGCAGCACATTCTTTAAAGGAGATAACGAGTCAGGGTTGGTCGTAAACGTCAGAAAGGTTAAATATCTAGAAGTAAAGACAGAAATATTCTTTGACACACATGTCTGCCCTACTTTTATAATTTTCTAATCATAAATCTATCGATTAGATTTATGATTTGAAAATTTGAAAGTGGTCAAATGATAACTTACTTCCGGGTTTTAGGAGGTGTCACTGTGGCACTCTATTGGTTTGTTAATTAGGAAATAGCAGATCAATTGAACATACCAACATGTTAAACCTGTCTTAGGCAGGCAATTCAACATATGTAGGAGATACAATTTCCCACATTAATTTAACAGCAAATCTTGCAATTTAAATGACTGTATGTCCTTTAGAATGACATGCGGCATTTTCTGATCAGACGTCACTATCTGCAGGACCACGTCATCCACACTTTCCAAAACTTCTACAATTCACTTGTAAGTACTAAATTCAGTGCTGCATTGTGATCTATATGGCAAATGGGTTATCTGTTTCCACGGTGATTTGTTTTTTGGGAGTGGCATGCAAGCAGTTTCCAAGGCAGCTACACTTGTTCACTTGTCTGAACTCTTCTTGAAAAATCCTTTTAGTAGAAGCAGGCTATTTAACTAATCCATCACTTTTTAATAATGTTGTTTTATCACTAACATGTTAAGTGGATCATGTGCAAAAAGCATAAAGAAAGATGAGATAAGTCTTTGTTCATCTCCATAGGGAAATTCAGATATTGTAACAGAAACAGGAATGAGATACACAGAATAGTACATGTAGGTGTTCATAAAGAATAATTAGAATATGTTTAAAAACCAATTAAACATATAGAATATTAATATTTATGAATATGTTAAAAATATGCATGTAAGTGTGAAAGTGCATGTCCAAGTATGTGCATACAGACAGGCATGCAGGCAGACAGACAGGCAGACAGACAGACAGACAGACAGACAGACATATTTGTGGAGATGATAAGAGAAAGAGAGGAAAAACATAAGCTACAAGCGAAAGAGAGAAATGTAGTTCGAGCAGGGTAAAAGCCTACAGGAGGATAAAAAGGAGTGAATAGAGAGCCAGTGGAGCAAGAGAATGGCGAGAGCATGTGGGTGTATGTTCCTGAACCGAAGAGTCAGATTAAAATAGAACAACAGCCATATGACGACAGTATGATTGTCAAACATCTGCAGCGGAGACAAAGAGAAAAAGAAAGGATGGAAAGAGAGAGAGAGGGGCATTGTGGGCTGTGAGGGGCATATAACAGGTGACAAAGTGGCAGATGGAAAGGGGGGTGTACAATTGAAATAGTGAGACTATGCATAACATTAGAGAGAGGACAGAGGACAAAAAGGGAGAGTGTGTATCTGATACAGATGAGCGAAAGGTTGAGAAAGAAAGGCGAAGAATGGAGAGTGTTATTGTGGCCTACCTGCCAGAGTTTGGGTGAAAGAGAAAGAAGGGGTGTTTTCTCCTGTGCACTCCCATCATTCTCCCTTTTGCCTCCTTACAGCAGTGCAGCTAGAAGGAGAAAAAGGAGAAGATCAGGTATCATCGTCTTTAAAAGAAGTGCTATCATACAAAACACAATGGTTAGATAATCAGAAGGTAGTTATTGAGCAGCCATGATTTCTGAAGAGGCCATCATTGGCAGTCGTTGACATTTGAGACAATCCATCTCTGCGGTGAGAACTCATGACAGTCGGAGCATTCTAAATTAGATATGGTGCAGCATGAAAAGTAATACATATGATATTTGATTCAGCATGACTTCCACTTTGCAGGGATATGTCCATCATAATCATAATGTGGATTAATTTGATCAGAAGTTATTCATTTATAGTTGTCTGTTTCCATTGTGCAAACAGGAACTGCTAATAGTTCATTTACTTGGGGAAAATGTGCCAGCATGCAAACAAGCAACAAAGGGTGTACAGGAATCCCACAGCTAACCTGACTCCACAGCACTATTGTTAATATAAGTTTCCTTTCTCTAGATAATTATGGGAATGTGATGAGTGCAATGTCTTTTAACCATCGGCAGGACAGTGTATCACGTCATGCACATGAGAACCTTTGTGCAGGAGCAGGACCTAACAAAGGTTCCTCGGTTGGGATAAAAAAAACTGAGTTTGAATTTAAAACCACTAGTAAATGCTAATGAGGCCATTTAAACACAAATGCAACAAGACAAACACATAGATAAAACCAAGTAACATAGACAAGAAATAAATGCATCTAAATACAAGGATTTCATTTCATGCATAAAACTATTACAGTTACCCTCTTTTACATCGCACAAACCTCTTTGGCATGCATTAGCTTTGTATATGTTGCTTGAAAACCTGCACACACAAAAAACTATTCAAAATCCTTATACATAAAAATACCATTAACATGAAGTAGCCATCAGGTTTTACATATAGACAAACTCCCCTAAATCAGATTAAAGATATGCTGTGCTCACTTTTTAAGCTATGTCTGTCTTTTTCCTTTTTAATTAAAGTGTAATACTGAGAGAGCAGGTGAGAGCAGACGTCTGCTGTTGTCTCTGGAGATGCTAAACCAGCCTTGGAATGACTGAGAGCAGAAGTGGCAGTGTTCATTACTGCCGGAGCCTTTTGCTCCTTTTTGATGGCAATGCTTTGTGATTAGCTATGGATGAGTTCATATGCAATCTGACCACAGGCTTTAATTCAGGCATGAAGGTGTAATGAGACGACCAAACAATGTGATATGAATGGTTGATTGTTATTGTTGATCTGCACAGTGCCCACAGAGCACATATTAGGGACGGGTGGCGCAGTGGTCTGTGCGTTTGATCATCAGATCAAGGGGGCGTTGGGGAACTCCAGTTCGAAACCCGCTCCCGCCCCACTGCGTCAGGCCGCTGTGTCCTTGGGCGAGACACTTCACCCGAAGTGTAATGTGTATTTGTAAAGCGCTTTTAGAGTCTTTGATAAAGCGCTATAATAAATATAAGGATTATTATTATTATTATTATATTGTATTTACACTGATCATAAAGACAATAGGACAGGAGAGACTCTTCACGGTTGTATCTGGATTTCTTGGCCTCTCTCCAAACTTCTTCCAATGGCTCGTCTCTCTTTGTATAATCGATGTGGGGCTTTTCATTAGCGAGCCGTTTTCTGCCTTTATTGGATTGAGATCCCCTGGTTTAGTCTGTCAATTACTGCCTTTCTACGCGTTCTTTCAGGCGTTAACTTCCGTTTCTCAATCTCCTTGTCCATCATCTACTTCCCTCGGGTCATGCTGGGAAAAAACTAATGACTTGAGGTGTGTTGGCTGGCCTTAGTATAGTAGATTTCACTCAAACGTGTCATATCACTCGTTTTCACTACACACACACACACACACACACACACACACATACACACAAACAATTATTTTTGTTGCAGCTGTAGAAAATGTAGACAATTCTGAATGATCTTCTCTTCTTTGTTCTGTTGTTGTGTGTGTGTGTGTGTGTGTGTGTGTGTGTGTGTGTGTGTGTGTGTGTGTGTGTGTGTGTGTGTGTGTGTGTGTGTGTGGTGTGTGTGTGTGTGTGTGTGTGTGTGTGTGTGTGTGTGTGTGTGTGTGTGTGTGTGTGTGTGTGTGTGTGTGTGTGTGTGTGTGTGTGTGTGTGTGTGTGTGTGCGTGCGTGCGTGTGTGTGTCTGTATCTGGTGGGGCTCGTCATCATGGCTTGGCTGTATTCTACAGTGCATGTGTCTCCAGTGTTAGTGATGCTACTGGAGACCAAGCTCTGTTGGAATAACAATCAAGACCCACTGCAACACTACAAACCCCTCTGTGTGTGCGTGTGCGTGTGCGTGTGTGTGTGTGTGTGTGTGTGTGTGTGTGTGTGTGTGTGTGTGTGTGTGTGTGTGTGTGTGTGTGTGTGTGTGTGTGTGCGTGCGTGCGCGTGCGTGTGCGTGTGTGCGTGCGTGTGTGTGTGTGTTCCTTTTCTCAAAAGGAATAATATATAGGGCGTCGACTCAGAGAAAGTGTAAAATATCCCACCAGGTTTTCATATATACGATAAAGGCAGTACTTGCTAATGCTTATGACTATGAATAATTTGCGGGAACACTTTGAATGTGTTCACAGAGATGGTTTTTTTAATAGTGTAATAACAACTTCAGTGATGGAGAACTTCAAAGGTGTTGTGTGTCCTTTCTGTAACTTTGGTGAACGCTCTGCTTTTGATTGACTGTGGAAGGAGAGGGTAAGTAGAAACAACTCAATAGATGTTCTTTACTGTGATGCTGATTACAGTTTTGGTCCTCGGCAGATGAAAGTGCACAAGGGAAAGAAAGTGTGTGTATTATTCCGATTGTACTGGCTATTGAGTCTTTAAAGAGGACCTGTAAGTCATTCATGTCACATTGACTGATGAACACCAGATAAACTGCAGGCACTCACCTTCTCTGGCAAAGCCATGTAAGCCAACAGCTGATGACAAATGATAGACAAATAGGAGCAGATGATCAAATATTGAGATTCAATGTTTACCAACTGACATCCAAATGATTGATATATCTTTTAAATGTATTTATCCACGTAGTAGTGTGGGAGACACATCTCTTGCATATCTGTTCACCCTTGGAGTGTTTTTCATTATTTAAAACGAGGGCATTGTGATTGAGGGTGTTTTGTTGAGCTTGTAAAGCCTTAACTTGTGTTTTTTTAGTGATAGAAACAAAACAGATTCAACTTGACTTGAGGAGCGTCCATTTATAGATTTCTATACTCTCATGCCTCAAAACTATAACATGGTCTTGAAAGGGGAACTTAAAAAAAATCCCCCCAAAAAAATGATCAGGAGATTTTAAAATAGCCTTTCTTAAATAAAGATATTTTCTCTTTTACTTCAGCTACATACAGCAAGTAATTGTAGACGTCACTGTATCTATTTAACTAGCCAGCCTCCTATTATTTCTCCTTGTTCATAGAATATGTTTTAACAAGCGTGTTCTCGCACCTTAAAACATGCATATTTTAAATCTCTCTGGTGTACACTTCAGGGGGTCAAATTTGCTTCCTGCTGATATTTGTGCACGCTCCCGCTGTGGCTGCTGCTGCTGGATTCATAAGAGATGCCACTCAGATCCTGCACAACCAAATTCAACTGTATATCCATTTATGCAATTATACCTTCACCATTGACGAGTATAATACAGCATACAAGAGAGCTGAGCTGAAAGGTCAAATACATGTGGGAAAGCATTTTGATTTAATCAGCTTGAAATCATACAGCATACTGTATATAAATGTGTTCAAACCAGGAAAGTTGTGTATATGAAGACAATTAAAAGTACAGCTTTTAAATAGAGAACTGACTGTTTTATTGGATGAGCCTGAATCCCTTCTCACCAGGCAGCCAAAGCCGTTTCAAATAAACCTTAGAATGAATGTACAAATATTATCTGGCCTAGTTCTGCTCAGAAAGAAATGATCTCGACATTATACAGAGCTGATTTGGCTTAAGCTGAAGCGCTGTCCATGTAGGCTTAATTAAGATTTTCATAGTGCCTTGCTCAGGGACACCTCGGTAGCACTTGGTCTTGCCGGGACTTGAACTGGTGACCTTCCAATTGCCAAGCCAAGTCCCTATCGACTTCGCCACCACCGCCCCCAAATTCTCCAAATGCCTGCCTCCCTCTACATCAACGCTGACGTATTGCTGCTACTTCAGGGAAAAGATTGAGTGAATGGCAACATTTTGACCTGTGTTTTCTTTCCTTTCCAACATTTATTAGCAAGCCGGCATTTTCTTGTTCAAAAGTCAGGTTCTGCTTCTTGACAGTCTCATTTCCATGCCATTACACTGTAGATGGACAGCTTGTTTTTGGCTTTTTACACATTCTGCAGTGCATCTTCACAGACATATTTAAAGCTTAAGGGCGCTCCTGAAGAGCAAATTGAGCGTAGCGTCTGCAGGAGGAGTACAATTTAGACACTGCCAACCTCATCGCTTACTGTTGAAACCCTGCAGTTAGTACAAATAAAAATAGAAGGTAAGATAGAGGACAAACACAATGTACTGAGACTGAGGTCATCCCGCTAGAACGATAATTGTACCGATAACCTGTGAAAGACCTGAAGTGATCAAAGCAACTAACTGAGCTATAGGCAAAAAGATAAAAAAAAGACGTTAACCATGCGAGAGCAAAGCCAGAGACAGCAAATTGATTTTTCAGTCGGTCTCGATCTGCTGTGTCAAAATGGAAGCACAGAGGTGGAATTAAAAGCAAGCACAAGATCCATTCCAGTCACAAAGCAGGCTGAAAAGGATAAAGAATGATGTACATTGGCTTTTGTACTCAAACATGTACCGTTATTACTTTATAGTCAGTGTTTCCCATTAATGACCTGTAGTATAGGTAGACCCACCAAAGAGCCATTCGATGTCTCAACTTGTGGGGTTTTCTATTGCTCATTCTTTTGCTTATTTTTTATTTTCTCAATGTATCTGGTGTCAAAGTGAACCATTGATGAATTTAACTTTAAAATGTAAGAAATTCAAGCGGCAAACTCCTGGGTATTTTGTGTGTCAGAATATACAGCATTGCATTGTACAGTATATAAACATAAGAAAATTAAAAGTGAGATCTTCAATAGTTGGATCAATGGACTATTTCAGATTTGGGTCCAGGTTTTATAGAGTACCACAAGGTGGACAAATCTTTTTAAACCGACAAAGCAATTTATACCTGATGGAGATTATTTAAACCTAAGAGCTTACTATCAATGTTGTAGTTTAAATTGAGTTGGTATAGTCCGATTAGGAACATTCAGTCCTGTTTCGCACAAACCAATCATATCCAGATTGTGATGAAGAAATAAATCAGTTATTAGTAAGGCTTCGCTAGACAGACAATAGATATTTATACAACCAAATTGGAGGATGTTATTGTGGCTGCAGGTTTGAGTAAGAGGGCAATCTGTTGAGCGGCCATTATGACGTATTCATTAGTATGGGAATACAATCGTGATTACCTTAGACATTTTGTTTAGTTGGACTTTATTAGGGTCTTTGTGGGGAATGTTCACCATCCCCAGAGATAAGGATTCGATTCACAGGGAAAGAGACCTTGTGAGTAATGCAGATGGGAGAAAGTCTCATGACCTTTGTATGAGCTGTGTGATGTACAAAATATCAACGATAAACGGAGGCGCCTAAGGAGAATGTGCTCGCCTTTGTCTGAGACGATGTCTGATAAAGACACGGAGAGGGAGGACTGTGTGTTTATTTATGCTGACCGCAGGTGTCCTTCAAAATGTCAGTCTGCTCCGAATGATTAGTAATGCTGCAGGTAAAGATAAGAGCAAAGACTAAAACCTGAAGAAAGCAGGAGAAACGACAAACGTAGGTGTTCAGGCCGACTGATGCAGGGACTTAAATGAGACGGGTGAGATGTGATGAAATGGTTAAAACAGAGGAAGACACAAATCAAAGTAGTAGTAGCGTGACATTTCGTTTAATTGTGATTATTCATACTGTTTTCACAGACAATTCATGGTCCTTCAGATCAGTGTATTGCTGTTACAAAATTACATTACTTCAATGAGTAGAATGGATATCAGATCTAGTAGAGTACTTCAAATATTAAACATCACATTTAATAAATATACACCATCGTCATTATGGCCCTGCACATTGTGTTTAATGCTGTTTTTGTTCTCCATCCATCGTTATTGTTAGGCGGGGATTTGACTTCCCCCGTATTATAAATGTAACCTGTTGTGGTATTCTCAACTTAATTTAGATAAAAGCTTCACCCAAATACACATAAATTGAAAAAGCATTAGAGAAAAAACATGCTTGTTGAAACCATGTTGCTATTTCCATTCAAAATCTAGAGGCTGTCAGGCTTCAGCTTTGAATTAATTGAAGGATTACATTGTGCTCTTGTTAATTATTATGCTTGGGAGGTTTGGTGACCCCTATTGAGGCGTGCGTGCGTGCGTGCGTGCGTGCGTGCGTGCGTGCGTGTGTGTGTGTGTGTGCGCGCGCGTGTGTGTGTGTGTGTATGTGTGTGTGTGTAATGATGGGTAGAGAGGCAGGTAAATTAATTCAACAGATGGTTTGAAGGTTTATGGCAATACATGATTGTGAAAGGTCATAAGACAGAGTTTGACATTTACCGAGGCATACATGTTATTGCTTGCTACACACACACACACACACACACACACACACACACACACACACACACACACACACACACACGCAATAAGGATGCAGGTTTCAGCATCCATCCTCTTTGAGTTTTTGACAGCGGGGTGGAGAAGACAGGGAGACAGAGATGTTCGTTATTTGTCCGCTGTTCAGTTCTACTTTTGTTCAAACATTGCACAAGCCTTTCAAAATCGCAGATTAAGATGCATCACACTCCCAAATGATGTTTCTCTCTCTCTCACACACACATACACACACACACACACACATGCACAACCACACGTATACACGTACACACACCACACACACACACACACACACACACACACACACACACACACACACACACACATGGGCTGGCAGATCTCCAACTTCATTACAACAGCACTCTGGAAGGCTGATTGAGTGATCAAAGCTAATCCCATTTAATCATAGCTAATCATATGTAATAACCAACACTGAGTGCTCAGGCATGACAAGACTCTCCACTCTCGTTCTTCGTCTTCCCTTTTTCTCTCTCCTCCTCACCCACTCCTTGACCGCCCCTCTCCTGTCCACTAAGACTCCTCCGTCCTCTAACGCCATTCCCTTGTCTTCCCATGTTTACTGTACATTACAATACTGGACGTGCTTGAGAAACGAAGGAGACAAAGGGGAATGGTGTGGTTCAACAGAGGAATACAATTCAAGTTAAAAAGGGTGACAGATGGACCCCCTCAGTGTGAGACTAACAGCTTTGTCAGCACAACTGGAAGAGGATGATCTATCTGTCACAGGCAATATTTCATCACCATCATCTTCTTTCCAATTCATATCCACAGTTTTAAACGCAGCAGCGCCTTAAGCCTCTGTGATTTTAGAGTTTTTCCAGGCTTTGATCAGATTTTAAAGTCCCACTAAGATTCTCTTTTTACACTGCGGTTACATGTAATAATAATGCCTTGTGATAACTGGAACTGGTAGAGATTTAAGTAGACTGCTCACAGAGTGGAAATATTCTCAAATTGTGTGTTTTATAGCTGTCATAATAAAGTCATAGTTGTGAGACACTGCTGCTCTCCATGTCTGCTTGTGATGTTTATGGAATGTCAAATTGAAAATCTTTAAGGCAAAAAGTCAATCTTGCGTGACCTTAAGATAGAAGCTTATCTCAGATCAGCTCTACCGTCTTCATTTTGTTTGTCTACGCTGTTTCCAAAGCAAATTTGTATTAGTAGAAAGTTTCTTTCAGAGGACCAGAAAGAGATAACAAACTGCGCTCACCTTGCAGTTATATTGACCCTTTTAGTTGCTGGAAACAAAGTGCTTGTCTGCTGGTCACATCGCATCTAAAAGACCTTTCCAACTTCAAAATTGGAAGAGGCCTCAGGTTTTTGGAGGCTCACATTGAGATCATAAACAAACAAGCAAACAGACATCTGTTTGTGTCCTTCCCCAGGATGCCTTGCTGCAGCTGGCGGCGGTTGTCGATGCACGCTCTCTTCGAGTGGCCCTCCGAGACAGCATACAGGAGCTGCTACCCAGCACGGTATTTGCACAAACACACACGCAGTCTCTACATTTACTCAACATACTTGACGTTCGTTCCTTGATGTATCACCTGAAAACGAAAAGCCTCCTGTTAGTATTCAGAGCAACGGAGCTAAAAGCCTCAGCCCTGACATAAGGCCAGGGAACAGAGGCCCAGGCTTTGATGCAAATGGATAAACCTCATCGCTCATTAAAGAAAGAAAAAAACTGATTAATATTACAAAAGAATGTGCGTGTGTTTTGTTCCAGGAGTGTGTATGTGTCTATTTGCCGGAGGGATACTCGAGGCTGCTATCTGACGACCCCCCACACGAACTGCCACAGGAGGGAAAGATCAGGTGTGTTATCTTTGTGTGTGTGTGTGTGTGTGGTGTGTGTGTGTGTGTGTGTGGTGTGTGGTGTGTGTGTGTGTGTGTGTGTGTGTGGTGTGTGTGTGTGTGTGTGTGTGTGTGTGTGTGTGTGTGTGTGTGTGTGTGTGTGTGTGTGTGTGTGTGTGTGTGTGTGTTGTGTGTGTGTGTGTGTGTGTGTGTGTGTGTGTGTGTGTGTGTGTGTGTGTGTGTGTGTGTGTGTGTGTGTGTGTGTGTGTGCGCCGCGTGTTTGTGCTCGCTTGTGCAGCAGCAGCAAACTGTGGATGTCTCCCATATAAACAAGGGAGAGATGAAACGGAGGCGGCTGCTTTTCTCTGTGTTGAAGCAGGTGTCACCTGAATAATTATGAGCTGCCGCTCCAAAATCACAATCATCAAAACAGATTCAGGAGTGTCACAGGGAGAGTGTCATCATGGAGACACAAGGTCATTTTTTACCGTCCCTTTATTATTTCCAATCCCCTATTCTAGTGCTCTCTCATTGAAATGCTCCCCTTTATATTTCACATTTACCCCCTCTTATTTCACATCCTTCACTCTGACAGACTCTCTCCCTCTTTTGTCCAGCAGCTGTCCCACCACCCCACCAGTCCCGGCAGCAGTCCTGTGGTTGACCTTTCAATAAAATCGCGAGCCTAGTTTTCCCCAAAAGACATGACCACTAAGGCTGGGCTGTGTTTTGCTCACCCCCATTCCTACCCCCCGCTGCTCCTCTTTCCGCTCTCACCTTCATTCCCTCGCTCGTGGGAAGCGGTGTGCAAAGGCTAATAGCCGAGGTGACAGCACCCGGCCTAAACTCAGTGAGACGCAGCGATCCTCTCCTCTCTTAAGTGCTCTCTGAAGCTCTACAATGTTGTGTGTGCCCGCTGGCCCAGGCTCGGCAAAACCAAAACAGCATAATGGATGAAAATGTCTGTTTGTCAGACAAGAACCCTTTTTCCAACACCTGATCACCACACAAACATGGGCTCACACACAATCATGCTTATGCAGACAGGAACACGCAAGGAAACAAGCACAGAGCACACACACACACATTTGTCTGGGCTGCATGCAGGCTAAAGGTAGTGGTGATATTAAAAGAGCTACAGGGCACTTTGTCACTTTTTTCTGATGCTACTCAGCCAAGCTATTGTTAAAAATATTGCAGAGGAACACTCACTGTCCAGGGTCTAAAAACATACAGAACACCAGAGATGCATTGACACAATAAAACTTCTTAACATAAACATCTTCAATATCAGGTTAGTTTTATTTTCCATCTGTTTTGTTAAAGGGCTATTCACATTTTCCATGAAATGCAAGTTATACATTTGTCGATAGATATTGGATATATTTAATATTTGAGAAGGAAAAATTGCCACCATGTTTTTAAATACATATCATCTACATAATTCACAATAATTACCTGTTAAATTATTTTATGTATACAGATATGGTTACAGGTTTATTTTAAATATATTAGAATCTGTAACTCTCTCAATCATACTGGAAACATCACGTCTGTTACTATATTGCTGTAAAGCATATTTGCACCATTACTGCAGTATTGCAGCTTTCCCCCTCAGAGTTGTGTAAAATACCCAAATGATCAACAAATGGACGAACAGTGGAGCTCCTTCTTGGAGAGAGGAATCAATTCAAGTTTTGTTGACCATTTTGATCTTGTTCTTTGGCCTTATAGAGAAAAAAGCAACAATGCAATACCTTTACTGCACTAAAACATTTGAGCACAGTGTTCCTTAATGATGCTTTAGCATTTACGACAGATGGAGTGGAGGTTCAGGCAGTAACTCAAAGTCATTAGCATAACCAGATCAATTAATCATTAGCTCATTGTGTGTGCCAAATAAACACCTACACATCCACATTTACTGCATCTGACGGGCCAACTTATGTTGTAAACAGACCGCCCTCCACGCCAGATTTGACCTATATGTTATTCCATTTGAGCTATTGTTGCTGCTTACTGCTTCTAGCAGATGTATGAAGCTTTAGTTGACCTTACAGCTATCTCCATACACCACACTCATACATATCTAATAGGTTTGTCATATGTGCACAGAGAAAACTAAATCCTAGCGCCCGAGGCTGGGATTTTTGCTCTTTGCTGTGTACCAGATATTCATTTGTCTCATGGTTATGCAGAAAAGCAGCTTGGAACAAAGACATTACAAAAAGGTCGGCACCAGAGCAACCACGAATATGTATTTTTGACTAAATGGGCTGTTTCTGTGAGCTGAAATAAATGGACACTTTAAAATCAATGCGCCATGCAGAGATTTGGCCGCAATGGTTTGAAGGGATTTCAGACTGTAATGGAGTGACTGCTGTGTGTGTGTGTGTGGTGTGTGTGTGTGTGTGTGTGTGTGTGTGTGTGTGTGTGTGTGTGTGTGTGTGTGTGTGTGTGTGTGTGTGTGTGTGTGTGTGTGTGTGTGTGTGTGTGTGTGTTGTGTGTGGTGTGTGTGTGTGTGTGTGTGTGTGTGTGGGTGTGTGTGTGTGTGTGTGTGTGTGTGTGTGTGTGTGTGTGTTGTGTGTGTGTGTGTGTGTGTGTGTGTGTGTCAGGGTTCAGCGTTCAGCGTTCAGCGTTCAGCGTTCAGCGTTCAGCTTACTACTATGGAGGCCAACAAGTCCTCTAACTCATACGACCAAATGGGCCGATTGTTCAAGGCCCTTATTACGACCAAATGTGTTGTTTGTTTCAAGCGCTTAATACGTCCTATAATTACGTTGAAAGTTTTCGCCCTCTAGTGCTCCCGTTGAATGCTAACGTTACAGATGTCGTTTATTCACAAATAACCCTCTCTGTAAAATCCTAATTGTAGGATAGTTTGGCCATTAAAAACGCTTTGTGATTAGATTTCTATGCGAGAATGCATATTGTACCTTTAGAATCCACGTCCAGTTGATATGTAGGATCTATAGTTTGATAGATATTACGAAGATGATTTGAGGTATGCGGCACCCTCCATGTAAAGTTACGGGTGAAAACAAGTATTTCCGTCTCGACGGTTTTCATAATAAAACCAATGATCAAAAGATTTAACAGTGATATCTGCAGTACTCATCCACTAAAAAACATCAGTTTATCCCTAGTTAATTATACGACATTTATTGGTTTAAAATTGTGTACAATGCTTTTGTGTTTTTCCCATAGGTTTTTCTCTTAGATTCTGAGAGACACATTTCTTTTTTCAGAGGTTTGATGCATGCATGTCGGGATATTGAGTTTTATGCGATATGAAATCAGAAAAAAAAAAAAGTTTAATAATACTTTATTCCAAGTATTCTTGCTTTTCTCTTTGGAAGTCATCGCATAACGGCATTGTAATACACGGTTCGGCTGAATTAAATATTACATATCTGCCGTAGATATTTATCTATAGAGCCCTGATCAGAAGACCTTTTGACAAACTGTAAGAAATGCTGCCAAAACTGAATACGTGACGTGGATCATAAATATATTAGCAATTAAACAACATCTTCCAATTATTTTCACACAATACGTCTCCTTACAGTATCAACACTAATTCGGCTGACTTTTATATTTGATCCAATTGGTAGATTGGTTATATTTACACCATTAAGTGCACAGCTGATAGAAAGGGATTTGTTTGTAGTTTTTTAAAGATATTATTTACTGAACTACCTTTCCAACTCATCGTGCAGTTGACTCTTACAGGTCTATACAGGCTCATGGTACAATGCATAAGCTTCAAATCAAGAGTCTGAAACTGTATTTTCCTTTACTGTTCTGTTTTACTTTCACAATAAAGTTAATTGTCATATTATGTTTGATATAATTATGTTTTATTAACTACACACTGGTTTGTTAACCCGCACCGCCTATGGGTTAAAGCACGTTATTGAATTTTGTTGTTGAATACGTTTTATTTGATGAAAACATTTAAATATGAAGAGTAGGCCTACATACAAAATTGGGGGAAAGTAGAAGGCATGATAGAAATATAGAATATAAAATATCAAGAAGTTACTGTAGTGATCTCTACAATAAAACTGTTTAGAGCAGGACGTCCAAAGATATTAACAGGAGGATGTGCAAAACAAACAAACTAATAAGGCTTTATTTAAACATTAAAGAATACTTTAAGTTAAGGTCTTCTTTTGAATAAGAAAAAAACGTTGGGGTTATCCACAGATAAATATGAAGTCGGACAAAGTACTTAACGTCCAATATATTGCATAGTTTATTTTGGCACTTGACAATCACCTTCCCTGAATTTGACCCGGGGGCTGGACCTGTCCAATTTCAGTTTTGGAAAGTCTGCCGTGGTTACATTCCATTTCATAGAGCTGCTTGAGGCTCAGCTTAACCTGTTCGCACTGCCACTCCCACATCCAATCACAGGGCTTGATGACTAATCACGGGGTTTGTAAAGCAAGGCGGATGTTGTAGTCCCAAACGATAGCTGGGGATTCTGGGTAGTGTAGTGTCTTCGGAAACTGTAATGTACTCTAAAAACCATAGGTCTAAACTCAGAAAAAACTATTTGTTTCTCTGAATCGAAGGTTAAAAACACAAAAGCATTGTACACAATTTAAACCAATCAATATTGTGTAATTAACAAGGATAAACTGATGTTTTTTAGTGGATGAGTAATGGAGATATTACTGTGTAATCATTTGACAGTGAGGGGAATAATATCCGGTTTTATTATGAAAACTTCGAGACCGGAAAAACTGTTTTCACCCACGCTAACTTTACATGGAAGCTGCATACACGTTCTCCTGGCGAGACCTCAAATCATCTTCGTAATATCTATCAAACTATAGATCCTACACATCGACTGGACGTGGATTCTAAGAGTACAATATACACTTCTCGCCAGAAATCGAATCAAAAAGCATTTTAATGGCCAAACTATTCCACAATTTAGGATTTTCCAGAGAGGGTTATTTGTGAATAAACGTCCCTCCGGAGCGTTTGCAATGAACGGGCCGGGAGCATGTTGTTTCTTACACGACCAGAGCACCTCTAGTGGTCGTGTAAGAAACAACATACACTTTAAAACGTGTCTCTGGGTCGTAATAATGAACAATCGACCTATATGGTCGTTTTTTGTAGGAGGACAGGCTGATGGAGGCACATTGATCATGAATTGACCTTAATGGATAAGTGAAACAGTTTTTCCATATGTGTGATGTCTGTCTGTGTATGCTTGCTTACTGAAGTGTGCAGTGACATTTCCTTATGTGTGTGTGGTTTTTTTGTGCATTTGAGTTCATCTGGCAGTCTTAAGTCCTGAATAAACAAATCTCTCATATTTTAGCATAAGAGAGCCCTCTGTATTAAATATCACACCTGCACACACCATCATCACACCTGGCAGGCCCTTTCAACACACACACACACACACACACACACACACACACACACACATAGACATACAAAAAAATGCTATATTGAGTTCACATAATTTCACAATGAATAATAGCTCTACGGTACATGACAATTAATATAATGTGTCTGTTTTTGTAATGCTGGTTATTCGTTTTCCATTTGCTCCGATGTCTTTCAAATCCCCTCTTCCTCTTGGTCTCCCCAGTGTCTGACAGACTGCCTCTCTCTGTTTCCCTCTCTGACTGATGTGCTGGAGGTAATTGTTTTTCTCAAAACATGAGCTATACTCATCTGTCTCTCTGTCTTAGGACTATCGTGGACCAGCTGAAACGATGTCAGTGTGCAGGCCTTCCTCTGTCCGAACTGCCAGAGAAATACAGAATCTGCCTCGCAGCACCGTTACCAGCGCACAGAAGAGGTGTGTGTGGTCATCCCAACATGTGTGTATGTTGAAGGGTGTAGACAAGGGCTTGAATGGTGCTTGCGGGCAGGCGAATGGACCAGCGTGCGTGTGTGTGTGTGTGTGTGTGTGTGTGTGTGTGTGTGTGTGTGTGTGTGTGTGTGTGTGTGTGTGTGTGTGTGTGTGTACTTGTTTAAGGCTGCGGAGGCACAGAGGGATGTGAGAGTGTGGGAGAAAAAAACTATAGAGAGGGAGAAGTAGTGAACAAGAGATGATGATTGCAGAGGGATAGGTATGGAGTTGTGTGGGCAAAAAAAATAAAGCAATGAAAGGTCGCTAATGACAAAAAAAATGCAAGCGCTCGAATTGAGTGAAATTAAAAGAGTGAACATTCCTCTTCAAATGAAAATGTTTTGTTTTGATCTCAAAACAGAAATTAGAGAATGATCTGGAGGAATGTAATCACGGAGACATCCCAAAGTACACAAGCATGACCGCTCTGCACTCTGTGGATCGATAAATACATTGAAACTTCTAATGTGCAGAAAGAAAAGGTTTTTGGGACAAATGTGGTAAACACATTCTGTTTGACACTGTCCACATTTTCTGCAACTCCCACGTCCAAGATAAAATGTTTTTTGTCTATAAGGAACTACTGCTGCTATCTGCTCTACATTAAGAATAACAAATGATAGAAAAGAAAGCAAAAATATTAAGAGACGTTAGGCAAGGACATTAGGGTTGTTTTTTTCCATGAAATAGATAATATAAGGTTCAGACCAAGTGTTAGGCACATGGAAAGAAAATGAAAGGAGGGCAATAAAAGGACCAAGGATGGGTTTTGTCTGAAGCAATAAATGATGTTTTATGAATGCTTTTGTATTTCTTCTTCTTTTTAGCCGTTGTCATTCCTCTCCTGAACCAGGAGCGGGACAAGGCCATCACTGTCTTACTGGTGAGTCCTCGCATTCATGGGCATACAATGCAATAACTGAATAAACCAAAGTAACAAAAGCAATCGTTACTGTCATCACCTCCTCCTTTACGAAAAGTGGATATTAACTTTTGCAGCACATACTGTAGATCAGGGACGTGCACAGGTACGGGCTAATATTGCCCGGGCAAAGGCCCGTTTGGCATTTTTGGCTGACCGGCCCCTCTGGAGAGAGCGAGAGTTTGTTTTTCTTTTTTCTGTTGTGGCCGAATCAACATGATAAGCCCACACTTAGTATTGTAGCGTCTCGCTGCGGGAAACACACTTTGTCAGCGCTGTCATCTGCCGGTGCGTTGAGACCACCTCAGTGTCGGATTTTGGAAATTTGATTTTGAGTTGTCTCATCATGGCAGTTAGAGTATAGGCGAAAACCCAGGGGACTTTGCTTCCTCTTGATACCGTCGGTTATTTACAAAAAAAACACCTAAATATAGCGTAGGCCTACTTGTCATTGTGCTTCTGTCTTTCTGTGTCTTTTCATCTGTAAACTCCCTCAACGGGTCGCTCGCTCTCTTTTCTTGATCGCCCTCTCACGGGTGAACAGTTCAATGTCCCGCTTCATTGTAGGATTTCTGCCATGTCTCTACCACTTTCGTTTGACCATCTCTGTTATTAAGTTATAGAATACTAAATAAATAAGTAATTAGATTAATTAGACCGTCACTGCGCTCATAAAGAATGATAATAATAAGAATAATGCGTATTGAACTGGTTTCATTCATTAGTGAGTTTATTTAAGGTAATTAGTTAGAGGCCCTATTTTATCAGTATGTCTGCTCAGCAGTTACAATGGTCAAACTACATTAGAACAGAATTGTCCCCATTTTGTCTTTAATAGTTCCTAACATTAGATATTTTAATGAGATATGGACCGCAAAAAAAATGTGTATACAAGTCACCGAATGCAAGTAGTCGCCTTATCTTATTATATTATGAGATGTGAATTACTGTTCAATTCAGTTGATGTAAAAATCGTTTGGTTTCTTTTTACATTAAAAACAAGTTACAATTCAAAAGGTCTTATGTTTTTTTTCGGGGGGAGGCCCTTTTTCCAGTTTAGAGCAATAGCCCCTCCAAATGTCTGTGCACGTCCCTGCTGTAGATGTATTTTTGTTGGTCTTATATAACATTTGCAAATGAAATGAACTCAAATGAAGAGTCCTGCTCATACTGAAACGTCTGTGTTTTGCAGGTGGGCTGTAATCCACTATCTGATCAGGATGAACTGCATCTCAACATGCTGGAGAAACACGTAAGCTCTCTTTATTCCTCTCTGTGGTCACTAATGTGCAACAGCACCTTGGTAACAGTAGCTAACTTGATGTGTGTAATAAAGCCTTTATCAGGAGTTAACATACAGCCTATGACAAGGTGTAATCTCTGATGATTATCCAATAAGTGTTGGACACATCCTTTAAAGGTTATATTAAAAGTTATATTAAAAGCAAGTCATGAAACCAAAGACATCATTTAGGAAGTGAACTGCTTACAGAATGTAAAAGCTGCAAAACTCTCTTTTAATAAATAACTATATAATTAGCCCCGATGCTATGAGTTTTGAGAAGTCCTTGTCCCTTTCTTAAAAGAGGTAATGTCAAAATAGACCTTATTTCAATTAAGGACAATTCAATGACAATCAATTGCATTCGGACTCAGTATTGATTTTGTTGTGGTTATCTTTACTTTAATTTCCATTCATGTTAGATGTTCTGGATTACCAGATTTAACAATCAAACAGTATTAGTCCGATGATTTTCTCTCTGAAATGTTTCTTGACCTTTACTCACTTTTCTCCGTGTGTTCCTTTATTTGTGAATGATGTCACAGGCCTCAGTGGCGTGTGCGCGAGTCCAGGCCATTCAGAAGCCTCCCCTCAGCCCCTCTCTTTTACAGTCCCACAATGCACTGCTGCACCTCAACGTCTCAGACCAAGACTACAGCGAACTGGACCGCAACATTCTCCAACTCTGTGGTACGCACACACACACACACACACACACACACACACAGGCACACACACACACACAGGCGCACACACACACACAAATTGTTAATAAAATACATAAATGCCTATTAAATTAACTCCTTAATCACTTTCTCTCATGCATCTTACATTTCCTGCGCCTTGTATATTCAAACACTAATCTGTGAGGCACACAATTACACACACACACACACACACACACACACACACACACACACACACACAAACACTTGTATGTGTGAGGTGAAGTATGTTAATAGAGAAAGCCTGGATAGAAAGCTTTATGCATTTAGATGGACTCCGTCATTGGCACGCAGCGTGTTTGACAGCTCCTGTGTGAAAACGGAACGCTTGGCAAAAACACTGTTTACAATCTCATGCATAATGGAAGTTGTTCCTGTGCACATACACAATGTTGTTTACTCCATGGTAATTGTCTACAAATATAAGTCGTCTTTACCTTCCTCAGCCTCAGCCTCCCCTTCCTGCTTCCCTGTCTAGCTCTTTCTTTCTGAATGAATCTGCAGTCCGGGCAGCCCTCTATCTCCTGTCTTGTCTTCATTATTAGTCCCTCTGTTGGCTAGTTTCCTTTCACCCTTGCCCGACCTCCCCGTCTCAATGCATCCCTCCCCGGATTGCTTTCTGTCCACTCGCGTACATGCTCTGCATTCCCCCTGTCTTCCTTAACGCCTATCTGACCTTGTGTCTCTTTTTTGTTGTACTCCCATCCATCTCTCTCTTCTCCCTTTCCACTTTCAGGTGAGCTCTTTGACCTTGATGCAGCCTCGCTCCAGCTCAAAGTAATCAATTATGTAAGTGCTCAAGATCTTTCATATGCTCCCTCACGCACACACACTGACACACAGTTAGAGACGTACAGTACATGCAAAACATTAAACCTGTCCGAGTCACTTTTCTCCTCATCTTGTCATTTACCTATACCATAAGATTTGTATTACACAATCGCTTCATCAGTACCCCAAAGTATAGCCCCATCTCCATAGAAAGGTGGAGAAGGAGCTATCAGCTACAGTGTGTGTAGGAACCTGGCAACAATTTAAACGTATGGAATTATTCACTGATAAAGAAAACATGAGATGGAGAAGGAAGAGCGGAGAAGGATTTGAAGGTTATACTGCGCCAAAGGGACAAAGACTCTCTAACTGGGCTTCAAAGAGCCGTACTGGCTGTACCCATATTCTTGTGAACATTTGTGTACTACTTGTTTAGCATGGAGGACTTAAGAAAAATGTTAAGAGTCAGAGTTTATGTCCACTTCAAATATCAAGCGCTTTATATTCATTTGTTTGAGTGAGAATTTGCTTCTTTTCTTTGTGTTGTGTGTTATAAAACTTAATATTTTAGATTTTGGTCAAAATATGCAACTTGAAAAGGATATTTTTGACAACAGATTAATTGACCATATAAAGGTGTTTTAAAGACCAAATGATTCATTGATTAGTCTGGAAGCAATCGTCCCTTGCAACCCTCGTTTATACATTATGTCAAGGAGGTCTATTTCTTTAGATTTAGGTATTCAAAATATATGCACATCTAATTGCAACATTTGAACTGATTTTGGTTAAATGTGGGTAAATGGTCCGTGTGAAGAGCAAACGAGCATCTCTGAACCCATTGGCTATCGTCTCACATCGTTTTAACTTCTTTTAAATAACAAATACTCTTAACTGAGTGTAAACTGGTGTCTTGTGATACAATCAGGTCGTAGACATTGTCTCTCAACTCAAACTTAATCTTGCGTCTGACGTTGCTTGTCGGACTGTAAACAATGATATGGCCAAATTATAGTAATCTGAAGTATTTGCTCTGAGATTGCAGTTTTTTAATTATTGTTATTATGTTAGAACATTATGTTTATCAGAATGTATAAATACAATTAGCAACTTCAGCATTTTTTGAAGTTATTTTGTCAGCTTTTTTCTCATTATGTTGTCATTTTATATATATATATATATATATATATGAGGAACTCATTTGCTGTTTACTGCAGTGATCGTAACGTCAGAACTGTTGAGAAATGATTGAAATGGTTTTAAAGTAATGTGTTCCTTTAAAAGAAAATTGAAGGTATTTTTCTGTGGAAAGGTAAAGTCTAAACAGTTATCGCCTTCCTGACCTTCGCTGCTACCTTGGCGCCGCAGGACTGGATTCATGGGACAGAAAAACACTGCAGCAGCCATGCCGCCTGCATTTAAAGTGTGTCTTTGATGCCTCTGAACCTGAATTTGTAGTATTTCTCCTGCATCTGAAGGAAGGGAGAGGGAGAGGTTCTGGTGGTGCAAAAGACTGCAGGGGTTTTAATGTATTTTGGATCTGACATGATTTGTTTCGCCTGTTTATTGTTACATTTGTAAAGAGGGGTAAAGGGAGAGGGAGGGAGGAAAGGAAGCGGGAGATTGTTGCTACTGAGGAATTGTCAGTTTGTTGGGAAGAGCTTGGGGCGACTCTCATGGGATTAACTGTATTTGGGAAGGAAGAGGGTGGAGGGGTTTATTATATGTGGGTGCAGCAACTTGGTTTTGTGTTTATGTTTGTGATTGTGTGTTAGTTCACATTAGTGTGTGTGCCGGGGGCGAGTGTGTTGGCAGTGACTGGCGTATATGTCTTTCCTGCTTGTTCTCTATCCCGCTCTGTGGATTACGGAGAAGAATGATAAGGAAACGCTGCTCTTGTGACTTTGGGTGTGTGTGTGGGTGTGATCATGTAGATGCTTATGTACCTGCATTATTTTGCGTCATCATGAGTGATTTTCAGTCTATGAATGAAATGTTTCTCATCACAGACAGCAGCAGGAAGTGTGTTGTAAATCTGCGGACATTACAGAGCACAGCAGCAGCAAAGATACTGAGCGCACACACACTTCTACATTTAGACTCACAGACATCTATGACCGATATCCACCTCTTTTTATGCATGCATTCTGAAAAAGAGACACAGAAAAAGCTCGATGAATTGCCAAAAAGTTTCATAACATAAATGCAACAAAATGCAACAAAATGCAACAAAATGCAGTGAAAACTGATTCAGCAAATGTATGATGACATACGTTCCCCCTGTGACTTGCATAACATATAATAACCTGGACAAATGTGCAATATTTTTAATTTCCCAGTTGAATGCATTCTTTAAATAAAAGCTAAATGTATTCAAGGTTTTAATGTTTGAGATTTAAGATAAGATAATACACCCTTTCAGCACTCATGTTTGTGTTCTCCTTCAGCTCCAGGAGAAGACTCAGTCGCAGTGTTCTTGTTTGCTACTGGTGTCCGAGGACAACCACCAGCTTTTCTGCCAGGTACACACACACGCACACGCACACACACACAAATAAATGCCCTCTGCCAAATTAATGATGACTCAGATAATTAAACCGTGACCTTTGACCTCTGTGACCATTAGGTTGTTGGAGACAAAGTCCTGGAGGAGGAGATCAGCTTCCCGGTGAGAAAACATATATTCATTTCCTCTTCTCACATTACCTACTTTTTTGCCTTTTTGATCATTTTGTGTAATTTGTTCACTGTGTAGTAAATGAGGCCTTTTAGTAAGTGGCATAATCATTCACTTGTGTTTCTAAACCATGGAGGCCATTAGATGGTGTCATAGGGAGTGTTGTTGCCAGTGTGTTGTTACCTATGGTTGTTACCCTGGGTTGTTTTGACTGACAACGAAAGACACCCCTACAAAATATAATCTTTTATAATCCCTGGCAGGGGTTGTAATTAAGACATTTGCACAAGTAATCGCTTCTTTGGTTGCTTTCAGTCCCCTTGCCCTGGTTGTGGTGCAGACAAAGCATTTTGAACAGGGTTTTCCACTATGGTGCAGAAAAAAAGCATGTACTCCGGCTAAATGATGTGTGAAATCTCAACAGTAATTGGAGCAGAGAGATATCTGGACACGAGAAAACACACCCTTGTTGGGTTAATTATGCTATTTTAACAAGGGGGGTAATAGACTTCGCTCTGAATAAAGAAGCTGTATTTATATCTCCAGGGACTCACTCAGCAATCCTGGTTTCTTTCTGTCTCCGGCTCTCAGTACACACATTTCCTTTATCTCTCTCTCTCATTTTCTCTCCTCTCTCCAGCTGATGTGTGGACGCTTTGGTCAGGTTGTCGAGAAGAAGAAGTCTATCACTCTTCAGGACATCAGTGCCGTAAGGAAGAATTTCCTTTCTGTCCTTCTTTCTTACTTATCCATTCATACATTTCGCCTTTGTGTTAACCTTATTGTTCTCTCTCATTCTCTCAGGAGGAGCGGAGGCAGCTGTCCAGCATGTTGGGCTGTGATATCTCCTCCATGCTTTGTGTCCCTGTGGTCAGCAGGGCGACTGGTCAGGTGGTGGCGTTAGCGTGCGCCTTCAACAAGCAGAATGGGCAAAGGTATGCAAGACAAACTGTTCACACAGTAAGCTATGACCTACACCAAGGAGGTTATGTCATCATTGGTTGATCTGAATGAATGGGGGATACAGTAATTGTCTTTCCCCTTTTGTTTAGACTATAAGAGGCATTTGTGCGGCATTCATGTGGTTTTAGTATAATTGGAGAAAAAAATGGTTCCCCACACGCCAATGCAACCTATCAAAGGATCTGAGTATTAAAATACAACACATCTTCTTTGTGTCGTCCAAGTTACGCCCTGAAAATTGAAAGAAGGATTGGCCTTGGCAGAAATCACCGCTCCCCGAGTGCCATCTTAATTACATTCTGTTATCAATGGTTCAAATAGAACCATTTCTTGCAGAGTGTGTTCAAATGTGGTTATTAGGATAATAGCGTAAAGCTCCTCCGGCTAACTTTTAAAACTACAGTACTTTATCAACTGATGCTTATTGCTGACATATATTCAAAATGCTGGGATGTCAGGGAGAAGATTATTTGGATTTTCATAATTCCTGAAGCACTGATTCATCGTGGACACAAAGATTTATCTAACAGTAGCTTACAGTATGCTAATGTAATCTGTCCATCTATTCATGCATCCATACGTCACCATCTCCACGTCAAGCTGCATACATTTCTGCTTATCTAATTATAGAAATGTCTGCTGATTTCTGATTAATTCATATATTTTATCTTCTTTTTCCCACAATCATACACACACTCCTCACACTGAGGCTTACTCACACCCAAATACAGGACAATCCCTCCTATTTCCATGCTCTCTCTCTCTCTCTCTCTCTCTCTCTCTCTCTCTCTCTCTCTCTCTCTCTCTCTCTCTCTCTCTCTCTCTCTCTCTCGACTAAAACAGATGAGAGGGGATCATGTTCTATAATATCCCCCTCTGCCGGTGGCACTGATGACAGAGCTGGCATCTCATTACCATAGTAACAGCAGCAGGATTATGGTGGCAACTGTGCCTAAAATGTGATACATTTATCCTTCGCTGTGAACGCAGTCATACAGATTTTAGTCGAGACATTTATCTCAAAGATACATCCCCTCATTATATAGATTGCACATTTATATGCAGAGTAACTTGTCTCAGCCTGGCAACCTAAATCAGCCTGGTGCCCTAGGAAACACATGTGAACTGTTATATAGGAATCAGACCGTTTTGCCCTGAGTGTAAAAATGTCAGGACATTCAGTATACTGGAACTTGCCGTATAACAGAGAGACAACCAATGCTGCTTGGTGCTCAAATGTGAAAGCTGATTGAAAATGAAAATGTTGACAATATAATATCATCCCAGAGAATTAAACATTGTTGGTGTTTCTGCTGTTTAAATGTCTTCTGAAGCTAATTCAAAAACTGCTCTACAGAGATGCACTACTGTATTTGTTTTCTTTTGTCATGTTTCTCTTTCATAACATAAATTAACAGGGTTAGAGGTGCATTCTGTTGTGCAACCCTGTGTTGCATAATGACAATAGAAAATACTTGAAAAAGGCCAACACCAGTTGAGGTAGATGTTGAAATTTGGCAGAAATGTTCGGAAGGCCATGTCGATTGGATTTGTTTCTGAGGCAGGGTTTTGTTTTGTTTGTGCCCTTTGAGAAACTGCAGCCAACCCCATGGCAGCTTCACACAAGAGCAAACAGGTTGTTGTGGGCTTTATTTGGAAACCTGCTGGTTGTCATTCTAGCATGCGTACATATAGACTACTGCAAAAAACTAGCTGGTACCACAGAAAATAATTTTCCAGCTTGATTTACGAGACTGATGAGTATTGAGAGTGTGACCCTAAATGCCCTTAGATTGAGCTTCCCAGGCCTTTTTTCCTTCTCGGGTTAAATCATGCCTCCCTCGCTAGGACTCCTGGGAAAGAGTAACATAATAAACCCTCAAGCTACACACTGCTCGGCACATCCACACAATACTACTACTGCCCTCTGTAGGCAAAAGGAGATAACTGCAGGAAATTACCAACATCACTGCAGATCATTTCATTCATCAGTCTTCATTTGCCTGCATGTCATTTCATTTAAAGACTCACAGTCCCATTCAGCACTTACAGGAAACCAGAGTTTGCTTCTGCTAGTACTGAAACGTGTATTGTGTTTACCCCAAGATGACAAAACATCCAAAGATATCACATTTATATGATATATATAAATAGATAAAAGTGAAAAGGCATCACAGCCTCATTTTAAAGAAGCCAGAACAAATTAAATATTAAAGTTTTTGCTTGAAAAACGCTCCATAATCACAATTTTTCTAGATTAAAAAAGTAGTTTACCATTTCTGCTACACAAACCTTTAGATATGTATTAATAACAAGGTATAAATTAATATTAATATAAACAAGGGATCATAAAAAGTATTTATATTAAGAAAATCAAATGTATTTTGCGTCCTGAAGTAAATATTCAAGCTAAGTGTGTGTGTGTTCCTTGCCGCAGACACACAGAGGCAGATGAGCATGCGATCCAGCACTGTTTCTGCTACACTTCAACGGTCCTCACTTCAACTTTGGCCTTCCAGAAAGAGCAGAAACTCAAAGTGGACTGCCAGGTACTGCACATGCCCACACACACACTCACCCATACACACATTATATATGCCTCCATAAATATGCATGAAGTTAAAGAGCGTTCCGTGTCCCCTGTTTCTTCACCCAGGCACTCTTACAAGTGGCCAAAAATCTCTTCACACACTTGGGTAAGTTCTGCCTGTCTCTGTATGTGAAGAAAGAACGTTGTAGCATCATTTGCTTTAATGGCCCATATTTAAGTGATCGCCCAGTGAAACGAATGGGGCATGTAATTGTATGTGACACTACCGAAAAGGTGATTACACCCATTATCATAACCATAAAATCAAAAGGGCATTGAAAGTGATGGCTCCACCTCTCTATCCTGTAATTATACTGAGTCATTTCGATTTCTATCTAACGGTAAGCACCAACTGCACAATAAGTCATTGATGATTCATCGTGATTGCAGGTGCAAATAATTGATCCACCGGTACAGCAGATTGCCCTCTCACTGTACCCAACCGCTGATTACAAAAGCTCTTATCATCTTGCACCGCTGCTCACTGTATGATCTCTGTTTGTGTCTATCTGGGCTTTGCTTTTATTTCTTTAATTTCCTCCGCTTTCCTTTTGTTTCCTCTCTCACCCACTCTCTCCCTCTCTCTCCTTTCAGATGATGTGTCAGTGCTGTTACAGGAAATTGTAGCGGAGGCCAGGAACCTCAGTGATGCCGAAATGTAAGACCTCTGATTCATTTTCAAAGGGATGCTTCAATGTGTGTGTGTGTGTGTGTGTGTGTGTGTGTGTGTGTGTGTGTGTGTGTGTGTGTGTGTGTGTGTGTGTGTGTGTGTGTGTGTGTGTGTGTGTGTGTGTGTGTGTGTGTGTGTGTGTGTGTGTGTGTGTGTGTGTGTGTGTGTGTGTGTGTGTGTGTGTGTGTGATAGAACATTCAAACTGTCTCCGCTTTGCTTCATTCTCCGTCCCACCTCTAACTGTCTCGTTGTCTTTCTGTTTCTACAGCTGTTCTGTGTTCCTGCTGGACCGAGTCAGTCACGAGTTGGTGGCTAAGGTGTTTGACGGAGGCGTGGTCAGTGACGAGGAGGTGAGACACACGTGCACACACACACAGAGAGGTGCATGTGTCTTTCCTGTGACCTTTTAGAGGAGAGATATAATGTCTTTATTAGTGAGATGGCAGTCAAGATAGACAGGATGCGATGGAACGGAGAAATAGGGAATGACATTCAACAAAGGTCCCCATCCAGACTGGAATGCAGGATGTCGTCAGGGTCTTTTGTTGAGCACTTCCTGTCTGGCTGTACTGTCAACAATCAATTAAAAGAAATCGTGTAAAAGAAGCAAAGTGTCTCCTGATGACATAAGCAGTGTGTGTGTGTGTGTGTGTGTGTGTGTGTGTGTGTGTGTGTGTGTGTGTGTGTGTGTGTGTGTGTGTGTGTGTGTGTGTGTGTGTGTGTGTGTGTGTGTGTGTGTGTGTGTGTGTGTGTGTGTGTGTGTGTGTGTGTGTGTGTGTGTGTGTGTGTGTGTGTGTGTGTGTGTGTGTGCAGAATGAGTTTCGCATTCCAGCAGATCAGGGTATTGCCGGTCACGTGGCGACCACAGGTCAGATCTTGAACATTAAGGACGCGTACTCCCATCCTCTCTTCTACCGCGGTGTGGACGACAGCACCGGCTTCAAGACTCGCAACATCCTCTGCTTCCCCATCAAAGATGAGAGCAATGGTAGCAACAATGACTCATACACACACAAACAAACACACACACACACACACACACACACACACACACACACACACTCTTCCACCTAACATACAAAAAAGTCACGCATTCTTTTTTTCTATCTAAACTTTGTCATCAAATTGGAATATCTGTAAATCCCCTTTTATACAGTGACTGACAAGCTAACGAGAAGAAAACTAATTTAAACAATACCATTAATTGGGAACGTGTGCACACAAAATGTCAAGGAAAAAATGTGCAACATGCAAACAAAGTAAAAATCATAATTATCCAAATAATCAGAAAAGACATAAATATATAGGTAGGTTGTAATTAACATTTTGAATTGCCAAAATGTCATTATTCTAGGTTAAAAGTTCAATATAAAAAACATTCCGCTACTCTTGGACAGTCTTTTCAAGCAACTCGGTACATCATAACTAAATCTTTTTCTGCTGTTCTTTTACAACATTTGGCAACATCTGTTATCTTTAATTGGAGTTATCCCTGAGGAGTCAAATTAAGCCCTAATAATGAAAGAGTGAGGCTGATTCAGTATTTGCTCCTCTACAATACATTCCTCCTTTTCCTTTTTCCCTTTTACAAAACGATGCTACATTTCCACAAAGGCTCTCTCTCTCAGAATAGCACAAAGAGTTGTTTCATAACTTTCTTTGCTCATAAATGTTAAAGTGCTGAAGAGGCCACGGTCCTCAGTTTCATACGTTTCCATACTTAGACATCTTTAGAAAACTCTTTGATCACGCTCCAGACCTTCGTGCTCCCGACTTCTTGCTGTATCCAAGCAGAGAGACTTTAGATGCTCTGTGATATGTCTCTGTATAGAAAACGTTCCGATTGAGAGGTACAATTCAGATTTTTCTTTTGTGCAATTGGGTTCAGCTGCAGTGTTTGATTAGTGGCTCTATTTTATTCAACGTCTGTTCTGCACTTTTGACGTCCTTGCGTTATTTTCCACTCTCTTCATCATCAACTCTCTCAATTCACAACCTCACTGTACGTCCCACCTTTATTTTCCTCTTCATCTGTACTTCTCTTTTCTTTGAATCCTCATCTTTTAGAGGTGATTGGAGTCGCTGAGTTGGTGAATAAAATGAACGGGCCGTGGTTCAACCGCTTCGACGAGGACCTTGCCATGGCTTTCTCCATCTACTGTGGTATCAGCCTCGCTCATGTACGTCTCTTCTCCGGCTGAAAGAACTGACACTCTGTTCATTTTACATTTACTGCTCCGGCTTGTTCAATAGGCAACGACATCAGGTCATGGACAAGGCATGAAATAGTTTGCATTAAAGTCATATGCTGCCTTTCACTTGTTTTTTATATGAGGAAACAGATAAGTCATGCTGTTAAGCAAGCTTATTAAACATTGAGTACATCTACTATACATTTACATATTAACAACCTAAACGTCTGAGTTCATGGAAGACAGCTTCTATCACTTTCTTTTTATCATCACAGCAATTTAAAAGGGAATTAATGCAGCATTTCTAATTTACACATTCTTCTTCATACTCATTGTAAACAGTCCTAGCTCATTATCTCCACTTGGTTTTGATGAATAGCTCACAAAAACAATGTAATGTATAATATTGTAATCCCAATAGTAACCCTTAATTAAATGTGACTGTGCGAGAGGAATTAAGGAAAAGTTTCTATATATAAATAGGCTTTCACACTAGTGTACTAAGAGTCCCTTTCTCCTTAAAAGAGTGATAAGTCTTTTGTTAGTGCTGTCAGAGAGATCAATGCTGTCTGGGAAAAAGGGATCAGTTCAGTTGGAGCGAAACGCTCATTCAAGGCAGAGCGGAGCAAAGCCTCCGGGGAAATGTTAAGAGATTCCGTCTGTGATGGAGCTGAGTGGCTTCTATGGCGTAGTTCAGAGGCACTGACTGCTGCAAACCCATTAACACACATTCAGACGCTGGTGTATGCAGCCCGTGAAGACGATGATGAAGATGGGCTGTCATGATACGTTTTTTAAAGTTTGAATTGATTTCTTATCCTTTGCAAGTATCACAATAATCCAATATTTATTATCTTGATTAAAACACATGCTTTCATTCGCTGTTAAGCGTGTTTGCCGATAAAACTTTTTCATCATATTTGTCATTACTGCATTTTTTACCAGAACGTAGTGGAAATGTTGATTAAAAATGATTCAACTGGGTTTATGTATCTTCCCTTTAAAGAATGCCGATGCGCAGTCACACTTGATTTGAGTAATATAAAGGATTTACATCTGATTTCACATAATGTGCCAAAATAAAGGCATTGTATTAAATATAGAGATAAAGAAGAGACCATAGATAAAGAAAGTAAGGAGGGAAGGAAGTCTGAAGGAAAGAAGGATGGTAGGAAAAGAAGAGCTGATAGTCAGAGTACAGCAGTGATGAGCATTTCTGTTCCACCTTCATATTTAGCAGCTCTTGCAGTGTCCTCTGAATAACTGCAGATACTCAATGGTTTATCTATAAGCTGTAAAGATATTTCATATGAAAGCGTATTGCCTTCAAGGCAGCTCGTTAATATATATATTATGAATCAATGTACAGTATGCTGTGACCGGTATCTAAAGGTTCAGCTGGATGATCTATAACAAGCAGGAGACAACGTTTTGACCGCTGATTTTCTGAAGATATTCTTACAAATATTTGAAAAACTAGTGACAAAGTACAAATCATGCTCTTATGAATGCCAAAGACCAAAATTGAGAAAAATGAATAGAGTTCTTGCTTGCTGTATCTGAACTGTGCATCGTACAGCAGCCTGTAATATGTGACATAACTGTTGGTTTATTATCAAATTGTTTGTTTCTTTAGTCTCTGCTCTACAAGAGAGTCCATGAAGCTCAGTTCAGGTCCCACCTGGCCAATGAGATGATGATGTACCATATGAAGGTAAAATCACTATTGTGCATCTCACTTACTCTCGCTCAGAGGCGTGTTTTATTTACTGACACTGTCCGTATTATTTACCCAATATGATTCAGTATGTGTATGTTGCAGGTTTCAGAGGAAGAGGTTACTAAGCTGCTGGTGACGGGGGTTGAACCCGTGCTGGAGTTCCACCCGTGCTTTGCCGAGTTCACGTACACACCTCGCTCACTCCCTGATGACACCACGCCGCTGGTAAGAGACAGAGGTTCAGAGAAGATGTGATAGAAAAAGAGAGACAACGAGAGATTAGATACACAGAGTGGAGGAAGCTCAAAGAAACAGAAACATTTGACTGATCCTGTTGTGTGTGTGTCTGCAGGGCATCCTCAGCATGTTTGAAGACATGGGTTTCATCAACACATACAAGATTGACCTGAACACTCTGGCCAGGTCTGACAACTCCATCAATTAATTGACTCAATTTAAGATGCTGTGTGTATGAGTGTGTCCTCCAGTTGCTTTCAAATGTTATCTTACCTCATTATTTATTAAGAATACTTCCAGTTTTTGTTTTGTAGGTCCTTATTTTTCCATCATTATATCACACAAACTTCTTTCTAGATTGTTAAAGTTAAGTGCTTTTAGGTTTGATGTATTCTAATTATCATTGGTGTAATCATCCCGTTTGCAGTGAAGCATACAAGATGTAAGAATTAGGAGTTCGTACTGAGTGATTACACGGAGTGTCTCATCACAGTGAAGCTCTACCTAATAAGTAATACTACTACTACTAGTAAGTACTACCCTTATAAACGGTTTACGAATAGTTTGTAATTAATTTATTAATTAGGTTGTGAACACTTTAAAAATCATTACTAAGCTTTTATAAGACATGAGATAAACAGGGCGACTGTGACCGGTTGCTTGCCAAATAGTGAGCCCACAATTATCTGTACTGCTAAGCCTTATATTGGCTACTTAGCTTACTTCATCTTCTTCATCAGCCAGCATCCTTGGTATCTGTTGTTCACTGAGTTGATTCTCGCTAAGTAGCCAATATAAGGCTTAGTCATCTTGCCAAATAGTGAGCCTGTGTTGATGTATGAAAACTATGTTAGAACTGGTTTATAAATGGATCTTAATGATTAATAAAGTGTTTACAACCTAATTCATAACCTAATTATAAACCCTTTATGAATCATTTATAAGGGTAGTCTTATTGTAAAGTGGTACCAATTATTTTAATATACTGTTAACTTCAAGTCAAAATCGCTCCTTGCGTTGGGAGGTAGGAACATTTCCTGGTGCTGCGATTCAGCATATCAGCAAAGTTAGACATGTGTTTAAATTGAAAGTATTAAATAGAACCAAAACAAACCTTGAAGCTGGAAAATAATGAGTTTACATGTGCTAGATGTGGCATGCTGTGTTGTATTTGATAATAAAACTCCTGCTTTGGTGTCAGGTTCTGTTTGATGGTGAAGAAAGGCTACAGGGACCCCCCCTACCACAACTGGATGCACGCCTTCTCTGTCTCACACTTCTGCTACCTGCTCTACAAAAACCTAGGGCTATCCAACTACCTCGAGTAGGTGTAAAACGCTTGGTTACAGAAGTAGCTAAACGCAGTTGTTTTGATCGTTAACCCTCCTGCTCTCTTCTCTTTCTTTTAGGGAAATAGAGATTCTTGCTCTCTTTGTGTCCTGTATGTGCCATGACTTGGATCACCGTGGCACCAACAATTCTTTCCAAGTCGCCTCAGTAAGAGCAGACATTTTGTTTTAGCCTTTTTAGAGGGCTTACAATGAAGCGTTGAACATTATAAAAAGGGGAAAGGGGTAATGAACCTCCTTAATAGGAAGTGTAGCAGAGTATCACTTTACCTGCAACATAAAAAAGGGTGACTACAAATGTAAATGTTTTAAGCTCAGGCTTTTAATATCAACAAATGATCATCGTGACGTCAGTGCCTCTCAGTCTGTGAAGTGGCCCCAGTGAGATACTAGATGTCATTGTGTTATAAAAACATTTCGCACTGCTCCTCCTGTTTGACCCTCCAGCACCTAAATGACGCACATACCAGCTCTTATTATGCAACAAAGGTCATCGTTTCAGCAGCTTCTTTTATGATTTTTCTTTTTCAATCTTTCATATTCAAGCTGACAAGTAGAGTTAAAGGACGTTATCAAATTATGTTGTTTCATTTGAATCAATATAATGTGTATACTGAACGGATAGTGTTTCATTTGTTTGTCTGTTTCCATTTTCAGCAATCGGTGCTGGCTGCTCTCTACAGCTCAGAGGGATCTGTGATGGAGGTAAACTCACAACCAGTTACATCACAGGGATGTGGGAGAGCTGACTGGAAACAGAGCTCAAACAACATGATGTGCCTGTATACAAATGTATTGTGAAAGGTCATGAATATATTAAGTTGAGAGGTGTTCTTTTGGTCCTTCCCATTTACACAAATGAGGAAATCAGAATATGAGAATCACCTCTGAATACAATGCAGTCAACAATACACTTAATATGACCTCACTTCTAATGAGCGCATTCAATTGTGCAATATGTAGAATTAACCTTTGTAGAATTGTCCTATATTTGTGTGTTGCTTCCATGTTGATGAACTTCAGTATGTGTGATCTACTAATATTGTTTTGTGCTGATACGACACCTAGTGGCCAAACTCAAACTTGATTTCCATGCAGCAGTGATGAGGCACTGGGAGGCATGTAAACTGGTTTTGCTTGTTGTATTGCAACCTGACTTAACATTCCTTCAGAAGCAGCGATTTGAAATGTACTTACTTTCCCCATCATGCTTTATGTGCCTCACAGAGACATCACTTTGCCCAGGCCATCGCCATCCTGAACACTCACGGCTGCAACATCTTTGAGAAGTTCAACAGGAAGGTAAGCTATTCAAATCTGACATTTACAATTAACAAATGTCTCTTAATTATAATTCAAATGTTCTTAATTCTGCTATCCAGCTATGTTTAAGCTTAAGTACATGTTGATGTTTTTTTAGGATTATACACGAATGCTGGATTTGATCAGAGACATCATTCTGGCTACAGACCTGGCTCACCACCTACGCATTTTCAAGGACTTGCAGAAGATGGCTGATGGTACGCCTGAGTAGTTCAGTGTGCACAGACACATCTCTACTTTTGCTTTAAACTCACAACCATGAAAAGCAAAGGGAGGCTTTGTTCACATTTTTGGTGACAACAAACCAAGATTTTTCAATTTCTCCTCAAAAAATATGGGCTGATTTCTTTAGTGAAAAAAATGCCAATTAAATACATGTTAGCAAACAAGTAGAACAACAATTGTAATCGTTTTTGGATTAAACAAGTAAATCAATGTCAATTTTGACACAAATAAAACAAGACGGACTGTGACATTATAGGCTCATAATGACTCTAGTTTTTCAGTTGTATTTTTCCTGGATCTGAGGGTCAAACTTGCAGCATTCATCACTAACAGTCTTAGTAATCCTATATTTGTATTGGCCTATTTACCCTTTTGAAAAGGCACTTGCTTACTGCACTCTTACATAAAATAATTGGCTGTAACCTCCTGGCCAGCAGTTTGCTACGCCTAAATGCAAACAATTATAAGTTATCCTGAGTGAAAGTCTCTTCTGTTGAATCATCGTGTGCTGTTAAAGTAACTCAAGGACATTAAAAGCTTCTAAATGACTTACTGAATGCCTTGCACCACAGTGTGTCACTTGTCAATTATGGATGTAAAATAGTTTAACCCAACACAGAATGGAAATATACCGTATTAAGATACCATTGAAGTATAATTTCTCCCTACCAAATCCACAAATTGCCTTGACCTAACATTCAATGTGGTACATTTTTGAGTACATTAAAATGCAATGAGTTTTGAAAAAATAAATATTAATCAGTTAAATGTCTTAAATCCTACTGAGGTGTGATGAACTCTAGAGTTATTACCAGTGACATTCATACGTTCTTCCAAAAGCTTTCATGTTACTACAGTATGCCTTTTAGTCATGTATTCTGTACCTGCTGTGTTTATTTATTTATTTTAGTTCATTATCTTTGCTTTTTATGCCTGTTTTTAAATGTCATTTAATAATGTATTTATGCTGTATTTATTCTTAAATGTCTTTTGTTTTTATTTTGTAAAGCACTTTGAATCGCCACGTGCTGAAAAGTGCTATATAAATAAAATTGCCTCGCCTCGCCTCGCCTTGCCTTGCTTAGTTAAAATGTATGTCTGTTAATGCCGTTAAAATAGAGTAACTATTTTGCATGTGTGTGTTTCAGATGGATACGATCCAAAAAACCGCAACCACCGCTCCATGCTGCTGTGCCTCTTGATGACATCGTGTGACCTGTCAGACCAAACTAAGGGCTGGAAAACCACTCGCAAGATTGCTGTCAGTTTATAGTCTCTGTCTTCACCAATGTCTATATTTGACATTATATTGTGACATATGTAACCGCACATATAGCTGAGTGTGTTGTTGATGAACTTTAACACAAACAGATTTTTTGCATACGTCCATCCATCATAACTTTAGAGAGTCCTGTTTATGTAAAAGAAAACAATATATGAATCAGAAGGCAGAGTTTTGGTTCTATCCTGTGAACAGCCTTGTATGTGTTTTGTGCTAAACACTTTTACAAATATTCAGCCGTTTGTACACTCATGTTGTATATGTGTCTCAGTCCAGAGATTGTCATTGTTTTAGTTCAATCATCCTTTTAATGTGAACAATGATTAATATTTAGTAATCAATGTATCACAACTTGCAAATTGCCCTGTCATTTCAAACAGTTTGTTGCAAGTTCATACAAAAAAAGTTTTCATGAAGTGAAAGGACTGCTGTAATGCAGTTTCAGAGCATTTATATCCTGTCACTGGAAGGTCACTCTGTCATGCTGTATATTACTCTATAATGTTATTGCATCTCCTATTTTCAGCAGTGCATTCCTTACATTCTCCATTTCCCAATTACTACACACTACACAGTAAATTGATGCATTTATGTGACAATAAGGATCAGATATTCTTAGCTGTATTTTTGGAAACAACCTCTCTGTCTATGTACCCTTTATTCTCGATTCTGTGAAACTCCATTTTAGGATTATGCTTAATCTTGGTCTGCCCCCTTTCCAGTAGCAAAACCCTCCTCACCCTTGTCCTAAATCCTACACCCTAAACCCTAAATCTCCAAACACCTACAGTACAGCAAATTCACTATAATCCTTTCTCCCAACACGGAAGCACATTTCTGTTTAATACAAGCTCTGGTCTATTTTGGTCTCAATTGGTACTTTATTTTCACAATGGCCAGAAAATGCTTGGGGATTAACAAAAACACAATTTCACAAAATAATTAAATGTGATGATGACAAATGACAAATGATTCAGCAAAGTCAAATTAAGGTTATATTTGGATCAAATATTGAATACTTGTGTTTATTTAAAAACAAACATGTAAACAGAAAATTGGTCTGTCCCTAAAATATATAATTATGGAGGATTCCAGTTGATATTTGCTACTTTACTCTGGGACAATTCATAACTATATTTAATTAAGCTTTACCAACGTCACTATGAATATTAAACCATATTAACAATAACAGATGTCTCTCTGTTTGTGTTCACAGGAGCTGATTTACAAAGAGTTCTTCTCTCAAGGAGATCTGGTATGTGCCAGTGTACATGGCCTGTTGAATGTTAAATCATTTAATAAGTATCTTAAGTGTTTGGTGTTGTATACATTAGAGAGCTCATTACTCATGTCTGTGTGTGCAGGAAAAAGCCATGGGGAACAGGCCCAGTGAGATGATGGACCGAGAGAAAGCATACATCCCCGAACTACAGATAAGCTTCATGGAACATATCGCCATGCCAATTTACAAGTACGTACAAAGTGCTATAACATCCCACCTCTTCACCCTTTTATCTCAAACTACTTTGTATCAGGGGAAGGACTGACCTTTGTCCCAACATTGCAATTATTGAACAAAGGGAGATAACTGAAAGTATGAATCTCATTTCAACACGAACATATATAACTTTAAACTGGATTTGGATTGTCTTCAGTGAAAATGTGTTTTTGATCATTTAAAGCTACTCTAATCAAAATAAAGATAATGATTTACTGTACAACTGATCAATGAAAAACCCACTGATAAAAAGCACTATTCTCCCTGAGCTTCACAGACCATTCTAGCTTCCTTTAGCTCATTGTTGTGGTTTTATGACCCCACAGTTTTACAGCTCTCGAAAAAACAAACTCACTGTTTGCCACCCAGTCAGAATCAAACACTGACGTGTTGATGAAGACAGATATTTCCCTGTGGAGCAAGAAAGACCAGAAAAGAGAATGAATATTGTTCTGACATTCAGCCAGGCAGGATGGCCAGAGACTCCAAATGAATGATAATTTCGCTCACTGTCTGCTTTGTTTTGTAACATGTTCGCCATATTGACTTGATAAGTGACATTGTTTTATGTGGGACCTAATGCACTTCCCCAAAGTAGCCACAAATTGGATAATGCAGATTTAACTTAATTAGTGCTGTACACTATTAGAAATAAGATATGCAAGACATTAGAGTAAGATCAGTCTTTGCCACTTGAAATAAGCTACCAAAGGCAGACTACATGCTACAGCCAGTGAGTCAAAAAAGGATAATACAAACTAGAAGGGCAGTCTGAGCGCATAGAGCTTTGAAAAGCCTAAAAAAGAACCCCGTCATTTGGATCCACTCCAAAATGTAAAGAGCTCCTTCATTGGCAAATGCTACAACCTTTCAGCAAAACCAAGAAACTAAACCAAAAACAAAACCTTCTTGCTGGATGTAATAAATTACATTGTTACCTTTTTCAGAATACGAATTGACGTTAAATGGACTGCGTTTATATAGTGCTCTTTCATGTCTCATGGCATATACAATTCAGCGTTCACTCATTCACACACACTCGTACAGAGGCTGCAATACAAGGTGCCAGCTGCTCAGGAAGACCACAATAAATACTTAGTTTTCCCGAGGTACTTGGGTTTATGACATGTGCTTGATTTTAATATGAAATAAAATAAAAGATACAATAAATAGAATAAAACTTTTTGAATTAATTTTTGTTTTACAAATGTGCGATAAACGATCAAATAAAGTAAAGTTATTTGTTGTACAATCATTAAAAGATCAAATTAAATGTGCAATAAAAGGCAAAATAAAGTAAAATAGATGTTTATATAAACATTAAAATATGAAGTAAAAGTGTGCAAATTGTACTACAATATAGTGCTGTATTAGTAGGTATAAGTTGTTTAAATACATTTTATTTGGAACTGTAAGGGCGAAAATTGGGAAAATAATTAGCCCTGGCACGCTAAAGATGTTTAAAATATCCCGTGGACACCTAACTTCAGAAAGTAGACCAAAGCCTCCTATTTTAACTCACATGCCAACAATGCCCTCTGTCATTCAGGCTCCTCTCTGAACTGTTTCCTTGTCTTCCGATATATATCAGGTGTATCACAATACAGTGGTGTTTTAGTTTTAATAAAAGTATTAATCAATTGTATTGGGACTGTAAAGACGTGGCCAAATTCTTAACACGGGTGTGATAAAGATATTTTCTTGTAAAGTAATTAGGTTAAAACCACACTTCGTTGTATATCAATAATCATATTTGTACTCGCCAACACTGCCCTCTGTCCTCCAGGCTCCTCTCTGAACTGTTTCCTGAGGCCACTGAGCTGTACATGAGAGTGGCGGCAAATCGAGAGCAGTGGACCAAAGTGTCCCACAAGTTCTCCGTCCGTGGGTTGCCTAGCAACAACAGCCTAGACTTCCTGGACCAGGAGTACGAGCTGCTGCAGTCCCAGGGCGCTTTCGGGAGCGACGACCACTGCATCAACGGGTGCCTGGAAGAAGAAGAAGGAGGGAGCGGTCAGTGACGACAGCGGGAAGCTTGAAGTTCTCTGTGGTCCAGTAAGAGGCCGAGGATACCTTTGGAGTGACCCAAGAAGGAGGGACCTCTCTGCTGTCCATCACCTAGATGTTTAGCTGGTCATGCAGAATGGACAGAACAAGTTTCAAACTAATTAAATCAGATGAGTGATTTGAAACGAGCAGATCCGTCTGAGCCGGTTCAGTGATTAGACGCCACATGTTGCTTGTGTCTCTGGTTCAGGAAAGCAGAAGGTGTTGACTTTTGTCTTTTTCAGAAGTTCTACTGGAAAAATGAGTTTTTAAACACAGGTCACAAGTTCATTCATAGAGCACTGGTCCTGAGTAAGATTGTAAAAACACACACACACACTGACAAACATATGTACATGTGCATACTGTGTCGACACACAACAGACAAAAAACAGTTCTTATGGAAAAGACTGCTTCAACATGTATCAGTGAGATAAAGTGCTATACTTTCTGTAAACTGTTTCATAATGGCTTATTTTGATTTCAATGGCTCAGCGTTGTTCACACACAAGCAGCTGCCATAGTCCCTCACCTGATGCTTATGAATGCATGCTGTATGGACACCTCATGTATTATTCCTTTATTCTATGTCAGTGTTGATTTCTCCATGGCTAAGAAATTAATGCAGTCCATTTTTTATACCATCACACACGATTTTTGTATTCAGCTCTTCAAAATATATTTAATTAATTCATCACCATGTTGTACGACAGAGATTTAGTTAATTTACTCACACAGCGTTATAACCCTCATGTGTCCTCAATTTTGGGAAAATGTAAGGGACAAATTGACAATCACTGATCAATGACAGAGTCACAGATCCCTGGCCATAACACCAACTTCATGCATTAAACGTTAAACACACACTCCCTGTGCATTAATCTGCATGTCACTGCATCAAGGATGCATCTAAACCTCAAATAAAGGTCGATCATGACCTAAAACACTTAATTTTTCTCTGCCATCCTTCCTATTCTCTCGCACCGATCTCACTTCATTTTACTTTTAGTTTACTGACTTCCTCATAAACCACTTTAGATAGTGAGCAACCGAAGCCCTTTAAAAGATCCATCTCATCTGTTAGTGTAAATGTGCCAGAGTAGAGTGTGTTATATGGAGTGTGTCATTCAGTGTGTCATATGGATCTGCCTTATTGCGCATCTCTGCTGCCTTTCTTAGAGCTTTTAATATATGAAAATTGAAATAAAGAGTCTGTTTAATATGTATGTTGTATATTTGTTATAGATATAGTTTGAGTGTCAATGTGGTGAATGAATGATCACAATGCTCAAAAAGATGTATATTTGTGAAATACCTGTGTGAAGACCTCAGATGTCACGTTCACTTCTTTCTATTTAAAATTATATATACCACCACCAGTGAATTATTAGGCAGACACATCAGCATTTTCAGTTATGAATGCACACAAAAAATAGTTAAGAAGAAGGAACTAGAGATGTAGCCATCACAGAAATGACTGTCCTGAAAGCATTAACAGTTCACTATTGCTGCATCCAGAAATACAAATAATGTTAAGTTCTCAGATTGTGCCTCATATAGAACGGGGGCCATGGGGTTTTGTGTTACAATATGCCATATTCAGTTTTACTTAACAATATTTAAAATATGAAATGCTGCAGAGTTGGGGTAAAACAACCACGCAATAGTTACACAAAGAGTAACGTCTGAAAACAGTACTGCATGTAGGCAGTGTGTGGAGGGGTGAGAATGAGAGAGCAAAGAAGTGGATGGATGAGTGGGTGAGCAGATAAGAGAGAGAGGACTGGCGGTAATGGAGATCAAGAAGAAACGCTGGTGTTGATAGATGATGCAGATGCAAACCTCCAGTGAAAGTGAGGGTAGATGAAAGCAAAAATATTGCTATCATAAGATTTTAATAAAAAAAAAAAAAATTCTTCAAAGGGTCTCACGAGGGTGCATTTGGGATGATGGTTAATTGGTAAGCAAAGAGGTTTGATTTATGTGTTATACACTTACTTTGGGATATGCATCAGTGCGATTGAATGCAATGGTTTGATCTGCCTTGGTCTTTTTTTACGATACATTTCTCAAAGGGCGTACAGATGTGTTTGTAGACTCTCTTACTCACATGTGGTTATCCCACTTTTATTCTTTTTAAACCACTGTTTCATATGTACCTGCCTTTTTAATGTGCAATACAAAGTGTCTGCCTCTGTGACGTTGCATAGATTCCTATGTAAATACCTATGCCTCTTGTTAAATAATTTTTAGCTCTGAGTTTTCAAAGGCATTTAAGTGTTAGTTCATGATGTTTCCATAAGAAGAAATCCAAATGCCTGTGACAAATGTAATCCTAAAATGCTTTTGAGTGTCCGGACCAGAGACAGTTTTCTATACTGAGTGTGTATCCGTCCCCTCTTTGTTTGTCATAGAGAGTCAGGGCTAACTCTGCCAAGCAAACATTGTCTACTTCCTGGCCAAGCTGCAAAGATATAAACAGGCATACCTACAGTTATTTTTGTTCTCTAATGTTGGTGTGAAGTCGAGGGCTGTGTTTCTATAAAACTTTTCTTCTGATACATTATCAAGAAATTATGAACACAATCTTTCCCATCATGACAGAACAGCAGGACTCTAACCTGTGAAGTAATGTCATTAATACAAATCTGTGACATAATTGTTAAAAGTGGCAAAAATAGAATTGCTGTAAATATCAAAGTTTTAAAAGAAATGTTACTTGATTGTCTTTCATTATTACAATGGGAGAATTCAATTTTTTAATGTATTTGAAGTGGTCCTGCTCTCTTTTTTTTCATGCCATTTTGAACAACCCCAAACTTTGACTATTAGAAAGAGGAGAGAACCACATGTGTATTTAGATGATACATAATGATAATCTACCACAAATAATATCCCAATTTAATCTGAAATGTATACATGATTATACGGACAGCTAAATCCAGTCATCTGTTAATTATTTGTTTTGTTGAAATCTGAGTGCTGGTGGTCTTATTTTTCTTCAGATGTAAAGATCAAGGACATTTTTGACAAGAAGATTTTTTTTTCTTCCTTGGAATAAATCTGGTGAAAGGCTTCTGGGTTGCTGTCTCTAAAAGTGCACACAACACAACATGAAATGTAGCTTTAACATACTCTGCAATATTGCTTCCCTATGAACGTGTACTGAAAACACTCAGGTGGCATTAGGGCTCTGCAACACTGATTTAATCATCACAGTGGCATCTGTGTTGATCCTGTTGGCCTGTCCCACATACTGATACTGTATAAACCATAAACATGGCCGGATTAACACCTGGGGCAGAAATCTACTACAGTCCATTACTCCCCCCTCCCCCAGCAAACAGCAACATCTCTTCTCCACATTCTGCATATCGTATGAAAAACCTTATAATAACTTGTTTGTACAGTATCTGACGCTTTCCTTAGGATGAGGCCCAAGTGAGTACATGCGTTTTTGCTAAGAATATAATGTTTTGTGCTCTTCAAACAAAGCAACTGATGTCAAATTAAATCAAACATAAATTTGACATTGCATGAAGCATTCTGCATGGATATTACATTAAGGACATCAAAACATGTGTTTGAAAATCTGAATTATGTATGAAACATCGTAATCTGAATAAGTAATAGGTAGATATTAATTCTAAATGCGGAGGAGTTAAAGTATGATATTGACCGTTGATAGATTTGTGGTGTAGTTAGTATGAATAGTTTACTTAAAATTGAGTTCTCAAGAAAGATTCAAGATAATCAGAATTGAAGTGGATTACAGTTTATGTTATATACTTATACTTAGTGACTTTCCATCCCTGTTATTATTAATATGTTTGTCGGATATATTCTTATCAGTAAATTAACCATATGAGTACTTTATCCATCTCTGTCAGATAACAGAATAACAGTGTTGATTTGATAACTATTAAAAATAATTGATATTAATATTTTGTGCTGAATCTAATTGGCGATAATGTAAATTATACTTAAACATTTTAAAATGTAAACACAATTATAACACTAATAAAATGCAATATAATAAATAAGTTATAGGGTCCCATCTAATAAATAAATACATAATAAAAGGCATAAATAGTGTTCATGTACTTTCTTCATTCTTTGTTGGAATTCACAGGCAATGCAACATTAGACCTACATGGTTAAAGATGGGGTAGGTAATCTTGGAGAAACCAGCTCGAGTGCGTTAGAATTTGAAAATACACAACCAGAAAAAATCTGCTACTTCCTCCTCCAACACAAACGAACGTGCACATGACCAATGAGGGCACGAGATACATTTGTGCACAGATGGAAGGCTGACAGGCAGGTAAACCATCCAGTTATTTTAGCTGGACCGGTTAAAATGGTTGGTCGTGCTTTTTACAGTACTACGGCTTCCACAGATGACATTTTTTGATGGATTTTTTGTCATAACACTTAAAGGTGGGGTAGGTAAGTTTCAGAAACCGGCTCGAGATACACTTTTTGTTATATTCCATGGAATGCTCTTAACATCCCGATAGCAATGAATATCTTAAGTGCTTTGATAAAAAATCCATAAAAAAATGGCCTACCTGCCTGTCAGCCTGCCATCGGGGCACAAATTTATCTCGTGCCCTCATTGGTCATGTGCGTGTTCGTGTGTGTTGGAGGAGGGGCTCTGTACGGAAGTGGCAGATTTTCTCCGGTTGTGTATTTTCAAATTCTAGCGATCTCGAGCCGGTTTCTCAAACTTACCTACCCCACCTTTAAGATATTCATTGCTATCGGGATGTTAAGAGCATTCCATGGAATATAACAAAAAGTGTATCTCGAGCCGGTTTCTCAAACTTACTTACCCCACCTTTAACATGAGTTCCACCTTCAACAGCTGCAACATTTAAATGATGCAATCATTGCGTGAATAATCTTAATTCAATAATAGAATATTTGGTATTCTGAAAAAAGGGCTATTCTGCGTAATTAGTACTTTTACATAGTTTAGGCCTACTTTGTATGTTGTTGTAGAGGCCTACATGAACATTATTGATGCCTACATTAATGTATCCATCCAAATAACAGGCAATGCACATGCACAAATAAAGTATGCTGCATGAGTTCCACCTGCAACATTTAAATGATGCAATCAATGCGTATCTTAATACAGTAATAGAATATTCTGAAAAGGCCTATCCTGCGTCAAGAGAACTTTTAGCTTAGTTTAGGGCTACTTTGTGTTGATGTACGTATGTAGGCCTACCCACCCAAGTGGTCAATCAGGAATTAAAGGTGGGGTAGGTACGTTTCAGAAACCGGCTCGAGATACACTTTTTGTTATATTCCATGGAATGCTCCTAACATCCCGATAGCAATGAATATCTTAAGTGCTTTGACAAAAAATCCATAAAAAAATGTCATCTGTAGAAGCCGTAATACTGTAAAAAGTATAACCAATCGATTGGATGGCCTACCTGCCTGTCAGCCTGCCATCGGGGCACAAACTTATCTCGTGCCCTCATTGGTCATGTGCGCGTTCGTGTGTGTTGGAGGAGGGGCTCTATAAGGAAGTGGCAGATTTTCTCCGGTTGTGTATTTTCAAATTCTAGCGATCTCGAGCCGGTTTCTCAAACTTACCTACCCCACCTTTAAGGTGTAAATAAATGTTTGTTTTTTGTATAGTTTCCTCCAGTATTTATTTTAGAAAACCAATACACACTGGAGAAATATTGAGGATGAAATATTTAGCTAAAATAACATAATTACTCATTCCAAATTCTGTTTTATGTTAGGACAGGAATGTTTTGCTCATTGTAGGCTATGTTAACCAATACTGGAAACGAAAGCATCCCAAAATGTCAAAGAAAATATGTTCTATTGTTACAGTTACAATATATTTAAAATACAGGTGCAAATAAAGTTGAGAACCCAAATGATTACTTTCTCGCGTGACTTTGAGTACGTGAGCTCTGCGCAATGAGAACTGCAGGTAGTCCGCCATTGCTGTGTGAACAACTATCGGATTTGGCGTTTGGCTGTCAACAATAAACTTGCGGTGCCCGGGACGCGGAGCTACGAGGTCGAGTGAAAGCTCGTTGGCTTCTCCATAAACCAGTAGTCACCCCTGTCCCTCCCTGGAGAATACTTTCATGTGAATACAGAGCCCACGGACGAGGCAACCATGTCCAATCTCAGCAAAGGCGGCACCAAGAAGGACACCAAAATGAGGATACGGGCCTTTCCTGTAAGTGTTCCCCGCAGTAGGTGCTCTGCCCGCCCGCCAGGGGCTGACTCGATCACCGTGGTCTGGGCTGCCAGCTAAATGCTAACAGGCTAACCAGCTGAGCAGCAGTTATGACTTGCTCTCTGTAAACAAAGTGCCGACGACAAATCGTCAATTCTCCCCAACTGTTGTTTGTTTAGTTAGGTGATTACTCTGTGTTAATATTTAGTTTAATCAATTACTTTCATTGTATTTTAAGGTGTAACTGCCTCCTAACTCCCCAAACGTTAGCTTGCAGATTGGTTCTGTCGACATAGCCGATGCTAACGTTAGCCCTGACTCTTGACACTTGTTGTTTTGATTGTTTTGGCTTCCTCTCTCAAATGCATGACGTCGTTATGTTCGAGCTTTACATTTGAATGTCTTTTGTGCAGTGAAGGACCAACTAGATTACCAACTGTGTACAAGAAACAAGCAGCAACGGTACTACAGTTGTAGCAGGATGCTAGAACAACCTGCATCAGTTAACCCAACGGTAGTTCTGGGGTTGCATTAATGTATATATTAATGCTAGTTGTAAACCTTGTTACTGTTATTATTCAACTGTTACATTTGTGATTTAAGGATTATTTTTCCTCGTCCACCTGGCACTTCCTTTGTCTGCAAGTCACTGATATACCTCATTTATCAACTGACCTCATTTAGCTGAAATTGAAAATCAAGTCTGTCTGAGAGTGGGCTGTGTGAGACATACATCAACCAAATGCTGGTTGTAGTACTCATCTATTAGTGATTGGGTTATTTCAGTTTGTGTGACAGTGACCACATAGTTATTTATGTAATATTTGGAGCCATGTGAGCCTGTTGAATGGGGCCCGGTCCTGACTGACCTACTGGTTGAGCAGCATCTTGATATGTGTGTGTTTGGGCTTGTCTGCTGAGGAACACACACTGTCCCTCCTCGCTAGCTGTGGAAGACCAACTAGCTATAGGGATGCCCCCAAAAGTGTGAAGCTATCATGTAATTATAATGGAAAACAACTGTTGTACTGTGCAGAACCACATGTGTTTTACACACTCTTATAGTGACTGGCAATTAAAAAATAACCTCCTCCTAAATGTCTAATTAAGCAGCAACTACTAGTTTTAAATCCCCTTTGAAAAGTAGTGGGGAATACAGAAATGCAACTCCTGGTTAAGTCATCACACAAATATGCAAATTCATATGATTTACATAACTGTTCCTTATATTTGTAATACTTACTGACTGACCTATAAAATGAACGACCCTTCTCATAGTGTATAGATATTGGCATCCATTTAACACTTATTCATATTATTACTCTGATCGTCCTAATCAAGGATGTTGATCTGATAAAGATTCCTCTGGTTTGGGGTTTGTCACTTAATGATAGTTTGTAAGAAATGTATCAACTTTAAAGACTTAACTTCAAAATAGAGGTATAATTCCCCCCTTTTGCTATGTGAGTTTATGTAAAAGACAGCTATTATCTCCTTTTGATGAATTGAAGGTGAGAGCTGTCATTTTAACGGCAGTCCTTGGAGCTGACCTTTTGGGACCGTTTTGATGAAAGCTAGCTTTACTCTCCTCATTGACCTGTCCTTCAGGCTTAGTACACTTGTTCGCTATAATCTGTTCTACACAGAGGCTTTATTCAGGATCCAAGTGTTGTTAGTCACAATAATAATCATAAGTGATTGTCATTTTATTCAACCTATTACTGTCTATCTTTTATAGATGACGATGGATGAGAAGTACGTCAACAATATCTGGGACCTTCTGAAGAATGCCATCCAGGAGATTCAGAGGAAAAATAACAGCGGCCTGAGCTTTGAGGAACTGTATAGGAACGCCTACACAATGGTGCTACACAAACACGGAGAGAAGCTGTACACTGGCCTGCGAGAGGTCGTCACCGAACACCTTATCAACAAAGTAAGAATAACACAGATTGCACGGTTATATTTAATATTTTTGGATTACACGGACAAATAATTCCTCCCGTTGTAAACCCATTATGAATTCCTTTAATGCTCTTAAAGGTCACCTATTATGCAAAATCCACGTGTTCATGTATTTTATACATAAAGATGTGTCCCCTCTGTGCAAAGAGATTCTGAAAGTTTCAGGAAAAAAGATTCGCTCACTTTTTGTCCTGATCCATTTCTATAAAAAGCTGTCTGAAAATGAGCTGATCAGATTTTGGCCACTTTATGATGCCATAACAATGTTTTGGCTTGTGTAACCATTAGCCAATCAGCAACCAAGGTAACCCCCCCCACCTTATCACCTGAATCTCCTCCTTGAGCATCATTGGGTTCTTTTTAACCAAATATCTCTCAGAGGGGCGTGGGGAGGGGCTCCTTACTTTCATCTAAAGCAGTGTTTCTCAAATGTTTTCATACCAAGGACCACTTAACTAATAAAAAAACACTCGCGGACCACCTAACTCCACAAATATCCCAAAACACATCGTTTTTCTAGAACAGATTATAAATCGCCTGAAAATGGTACAAACATGTGTGACGAAGGTGTTGCGCTGAGCTATATCATGCAATAGAAAGTGAAACTTAAGCTCGTCCCATTACCGAGATATTCCCGAGAGAGTGCGTATGTATTTATTTATTTCAAATGTGAAATGTTGCCAATATACTCACGGACCACTAGGGGGCGCTCACGGGCCACCAGTGGTCCGCGGACCACGCTTTGAGAAGCACTGATCTAAAGTAACAGACAGAGAATCAGCACTTTTGAAACAGGGCTGAAACAGAGGGGATTATGGGATGCTGTAATAATCTGTTTGGTGTTTGAAGCCAAACACTTCAGAGACATGTTTTGTATATATCTGAGACCGATAATATATTGATGAAAAACAGTATAATAGGGGACCTTGAAATCAGAAGAACTTCAGCGAGAAAATGTTATAATACTAAGAGGTGGATCTATTGTTAATTTGCGAGATTCTTAAAGTCAAGTAATTAATCGAAAATGAGTTAAATTTGAATTATGCGTTGTATTTAAGTGATATGACTATTCCACTCGTGTGTATTAGATTATCATTATATACTTGTCTTAATGATACTCGTATGAAAATCTAAAACTAGATCTGGATTAGAAAATTGTAAAATAATAGTAGAACAGTTTGAGGTACCAAGGAAATGTATTCATGTGGATAGCTACTTTAGTAACAGGTAAGTTAACATATATGGCCTCTTTCAGTAGCCTTCTTGGTGCTAAACTGAATCTTTCATAAGCTTCATATTTAGATTCATAAGGCTTAGGCTGTGTGGCCCTTTTGCAAAGCAAAGGTTATACCAGGAAACTTGAGCTCTCTCTTCATGAGCGGCCTTTTTGAGAGTAAAATGAAGTGAATGCAATTTCATGTGGTTTTTACTTTTGTCTTGAAGGATCACTCAGACCTCCTTAAGACACATTCCCCATTTTCCGTGACATGCAAATTAGTGCCCAGATTTGTTTGTAGGGTCAATTTAGTTCTAGATTTTCAGATTCACATGGCTTTTCGTCGGTCTGGAAGTCTTTCATAAAACAGGTTTTGCTTTGTGTTTCACAAGTGCAACATGTCTTTCAATGGCTGTTTTATATTTTAAAAACGACAACATTTAAGAGAAACCTTTATTAATCCCCGTAGGGAAATTCTGGTGTCTTGGCAACAACAGCAACATAGTTGAAACACCAGATAGGACAGATACACATTCACACAATAATAATTGAAATAAAGAAATGCTACAACATTTTGAGAATAATTTGTAAATAAAAGTGACAGTATAAGTTAAAATGAAAGTTGTTTTATATATATATACAGATATGTATAATTATTGGGTGTGTTTCATATATACGTCACCTACCAATTATATAGTGAGAGTCCGACTATTTACATTAAGGTGAAGTCATAACGTAAGGTAGGCATGAGTTTTTACGAAAGGTTAAAGCCTTATTGTGCAGCCTGATGGCTCCAGGCACAAAAGAGTCTCCGTATGCTGTGCAAAGGTCTGAGGAGGGATGAGTCTGTGGCTGAACATGCTCCTCATCTTCACTAGCTCTGCATGAAGAGGGTGGCAGTTGTTCTCCAGGATACAGTCCAGTTTTCTCCTCGTCCTCCACGGTGGCAGATTCGCACGAGAGACGGCAATGCAATGTTGATCGTGTTGAAACTATGATATTTCAATTTTCTGCTGAGAAGTGGGAGACAAGCTTCCCCAAGCTGTAACTTGTTTTTGTTACATATAAATATGACCATTTTAACTTTGCAGCTTTCAGCACGCAGATACCAGCGAGCAATATTTCAGCACTCAGCTGTTAAATAGTTCCCAGATGGTTTTAGAGCCCAATTAAATAGACATTCTCAACTTGGCAGCCTTAGTAAATTAGCAGTCAGAAAATGTCAACAAGCAGCAGTTCAAAGAAGAGAGCCGACACCTGAGTGTTTTTTTATTTTCTAATAATTATCCAGGTGTCACTTTCAAGAAGCAACTTGTTGGAAAGTGTAAAATGATTTATTTCTATGCAACAGTAACTCTACTTCTGGGTTTGAAAAACATTATTAAGGTGTTATGGTTGCTGGAATGAAGAGAAATTGACATAAGTATTTGGAGAAAAAACATTTCTTTACACACTGGCACTAGGACACTGGGTTTTAAACTCTCGGTTCAATTTGTTGCTGAACAATGAGCATGCGGTCAGAACAGCAGGTGTATTTTGAAGCCAACATAAAAGAGGTGACTCATATAATTCATACAATAATTCATCTAAAGAGGAACTTAAAATCAGTCCACTGCGGCTCATCAACGGCCAAACTCTTCAAATTGTCAAGTCCCGTTGGTTCTACTGCATAATATGGGTAATTTATCTCTCACTCTGTTCCCTCTGTGACGTCAAAACATGGCAACAACCGTATGCACAGTTTTCTCTTGATAATATGTTATTCTAGAAGCCTGTGGATGGACTGTTACAGCACTTTGCCCATGTGCAATGTACAGAGATGATAATAGAAATATGTCTGTAAGTGTTGTGAATTATAACAGCTGTGAAGACTCTGGGCTGATGTCAAGTGTGCATACATATAGCATTCTTTAAACAAAATATGTATTTGTATTTTGACCAGCATCATTAGAAATTGGCAATAATTGAAACCTTTATCCTTACAGAACCAAAAATCAATAGTACCGTTATTTTCGGACCATAAGGCGCACCTGAATATAAGCCGCAGCAGCTAAATTGAATGATGTGTACATGTATGAGCCGCACTGGACTATAAGCCGCAGGTGTTTTAATGTTTAATTACCATATGTAAGCAGTCCAGCCTTTCGGAACCCGTTGGTGATCGTGGATGTTTTGACACTCCTCCACGCTGTCAGGATCCACTCGCAAACTTGAGCGAAAGTTGCTTTTCGCATGCGACCAGTTTTGGTGGATGATTTATCGCCGCTAGTCATCCACGCCTCCCACTGAACGAAGGGTTTGTGCATGAAAACTTCCTTTGCACAAACTGTCTCGCTCTCGTAATGTCGGTCTGTCTTGCTCTCGTTCTGTCTCTCGTACCACTCTCGGTTCCACTTTTACTTTTGCGCGCTACCTATCTCACTCTTTTCCGGCCTCCAGCTGTTCCTGCTGGAGCCCGCCGCTTAAAGGTGGGGGGCGCGGACCGGCCATAGAGCCCATAGAGTTAAAGGTGGGGGACTGTAACCTGTAAGATCCATAGATTTAGGAGGTCCCCTAGTGGCCGTTAGCTGTAAAAATCCATAGATTAGCCGCACCGTTGTATAAGCCGCAGGGTCGAAAAATGGGGGGAAAGGCGCGGCTTATAGTCCGAAAATTACGGTAACCTTTTAATTATAAGTAACACCTAATAAGACTTCAATTCAAAGGCATATTCAGATTTATGCATTTACTTCGATCTCACGCCTCAACGTTTGATCTTGCTGTGGATAATCCATTATGAGCAAACGTTTGTTAGCGCGTGAGGTTTGATCTTGTGTGTTTGTGAGAGCAGAGGGGATACTTCATCATCTCGGGCTAGAAGAAGAAGAAGAAGAGGAGGGCGGTGTGCCCTTAAGAAACGTACTCTACAGAGACGTGTACAATGCTGAGTCACACTGCAGTGTGATTATCCTCGAGCTGCTTTTCCTTACTCGTAGAAATAATGTATAACGAAGTGTCGAAGACGAGTCACACTACAAGGCTGCATTAACAAGGAATCACACTTAGAAATGTGTCCGCTTCCCACTCTCAAGCAAGCTTTGGAGTTTCCTGTCAGGCGGTGTGTTTGTCTCTAACAGTGCAGAACTCGTTGTGGAATGCCCGCCTCATGCATGAGTGTTTGTCTCCCTGAAGGTTCGAGAAGATGTCCTCAACGCCCTAAACAATAACTTCCTTCAAACCTTAAATCAGGCCTGGAATGACCATCAAACGGCGATGGTGATGATCCGAGACATCCTGATGTATATGGTGAGTATCTGACACGGACACAGCTTAGTAACCGCACACATCCCTGAGGAGAACAACACATCATAGAAATAATATAATGTGTAATTAGTCATTATTTTTGGAAAAGCTTCAGTGACACTTGGGGTGCTTTTCATTCACGTGTGCTCTCGCTTAAGAGAGAATGTCACAGTGGTGCAGCTTCAGGTAAACATGCACATTTGAAGAAGTAACAACATTCATGTAACACTATGTGTTTATTTAAAATATAATATAAAGTATTGGTTGTAACTACTGTGATTACCACAGTAACAAAGGATGTTTGTGTCAACAACTGTAACATTGATCTAATGGATTCAGTGACCATGACAAACTGACAGGCGGTAACTAAGACATGACTAACCTGTAGTCTGAAGACGCCCGCCTCCCCTTCAGGCTACAGGTCTCTGCAGGACTCAAGTATGTGTAGTGGGTTTGGAAATTGTGCGGAAACAACGTAGACTGTGTCATATTTGCAATTATATAAACACAGAAGCGTGTATGTCATTAAAAACAGTGTGTCGTTCTAGATCAGGGGTGGGGAACCTCCGGCCCCCGGGCCGTATACGGCCCGCGAGACCATTAGCTACGGCCCTCGAGGTAATTTATAAACATACGCAAAAAAGAAAAAAATTAAAGAAATCTAGACCGCAAAAAAAATAAACAAGCGAGTGCCTGTTTTTCCTGGCCAAGGTCAGGGTCCTTGAACACATCACGAGCCTAACGTGTCATCACGTGGTATATGTCTGAGAGGGATTCAGTTCTGACGGAGAGCACCAAAGCGCCGCTCCGCCACTTCCACAAATTGCAGTACCCATAAGGAGCTGTATACATGCTGCAGTTTTTGCGTGGCTGTGTCTCTAGTTGAAAGCCCAGTGGCGATCTGTTCATCTGTCATACAGTCAATAACTTTGTTGTTATTGGCATCTGGTTAGCTAGCTATGCTAACGAATATAAGAAGCTTTTTCTACAACCAGTGAGGTAAAGGCACATCTTTATATGATCATTATAGTTATAAAAAATAAGAGAATAAAGTAAACAGGTATACTATATGACAGTAAACAAAAAGTTGTTATTAAGAATACAGTTTGAAAGGGGAGTGATTTGTAAAATATCCATAAAGAAAAAGAAAATCTGTTTAAAGTTCTGTTTCATATGGGTGTTGAGAGATGTATCCATAGATCTCTTAATGTTGCTCTCAAAGTGCACCAGATTGATGCTTTTAACTTCAACATTTAAAAAAAATCTTCCCAGGGGAGAACACCCCCCTAGAGGAGGTTAGCCCCCCCCCACACTTAAATCATGTTCACATGGATAGGAAACTAAATACATTTGAACACATTTTGTGTCCATATCTTTCTGTTTTGGTGGTCATGCCACAACCGTGCATGTGCATGCACGAGTCATGGTAAAATATCTGGATTCAGAGGTTGCTTTTTCTTTGCACAGCATGAAAGAAAGGCGAAATGAATGGGCTGTGATTTTAGTATTTTTAAGCAGAGGTCAGTCATTTGTACGGCCCTCGGAGGATGTTGGAAAAATTGAAATGGCCCTTGAGGGGAAAAAGGTTCCCCACCCCTGTTCTAGATGAACTGTCACTCAAGAATGAATAACATCAGGTCTGCTTTAGATATTATTCCATTTGTTCCGTCAATACCTAAGTGAGAAATATGAAAGCTAAAGTAAGACTGCCGTTCACTGAACCACACAAACATGCTGCACATGAGCAGCTGATCACAAGCTTTAGGCTTAAACACACTTTAAAGGGTAAGAGATCAGAACAATGAACCGCCTAAAAGCAGCATTTCCTTTAGAAAATAATCGTGCTGATGTGATCGATAAGATTGCAATTTACCGGACGAATGTGAAAATAGTTTCTTATTGAGCGTGACACCAATCGATACAGAAGGCTTTATAACGAATGATGGTATCAAGGCATGCAGATTCATATTTGATTGACACTTACTATTCAGAAATGTAAACCTGTATAACCGCGGGGCGCTCTCAGAGGTGTGCAGCTATGACGTGCACGGTCGGGGATAGTTTTGAAGGGAATGTAACGGCTGTCAATCAACGCTTTCTTTTTGTGCTCTGTTTCTGCGCGTACTCGTGCCCCGAGTGTGTTGGTTTGAGGGATCTCAATGCTTCCTTAATGCCTTTTGGGTGTCTTCCTTTACATTTCCTCTCCGTGTGTTTGTCTCTCAGGATCGGGTGTACGTACAGCAGAACAATGTAGAGAACGTCTACAACCTGGGTCTTATCATCTTTAGGGATCAGGTGGTCCGGTATGGCTGCATCAGAGACCACCTCCGACAGACGCTGCTGGACATGATCGCACGCGAGAGGAAAGGGGAGGTGGTGGACAGGTAGCCAAACACACACTGGATTGATTGCTTGACAACTTATTTAATTTCAGTTGTTTATAAAGTGGGGTGAAGATGTAACCCACATCCTTCTTATTTAATTAGAGAAGTTGTTGATTCATCAAAGGGTGTACAAGGAAACAGCTGCAGGGTACTGTGATGTCCATAGGAAAAGCCCCTAGCTTTATAGGACATGGTCTGAGCCTGATGAGCTGCTGTGGGTTTGTCTGTGTGTGTTTTAATGAAACCGATGATCAGAAGTGGGTTGACAGCCATAATTAGTGTGAAATGAGCTTTCAATCAGAATGTGTGTTTGATTTTCTTCTCCCTTTTCGATTCTGATTGTGCCTTCAACACTCTCCTGTGTCTCCTCTTCCCCAGGGGGGCCATTAGAAACGCCTGCCAAATGTTAATGATCCTCGGCCTCGAGGGGAGATCTGTTTATGAAGAAGACTTTGAGGCACCGTTTTTAGAAATGTCTGCAGAGTTCTTCCAGGTTTGTGGGCCAACGCCATTCCCCCGACTGTTCATTGTTTATCTTTTTATTTGGATGATGCCAATTATCCAAACGGTGAACATACAGATGATTCTCAAAACAGCCTTCCAGTGTTCACTGAATGACACATAGCTACAATTGTGAAGCAGTGCAAACAAGTTTGAGAGAAACGTGTTTGTTGCTTTTGTTTTAGATGGAGAGCCAAAAGTTCCTGGCAGAAAACAGTGCCAGTGTGTACATTAAGAAGGTGGAAGCCAGAATCAATGAGGAGATTGAGCGGGTGATGCACTGCCTGGATAAATCCACGGAAGAGCCCATTGTCAAGGTGGTGGAGCGGGAGCTCATCTCCAAACACATGAAGACAATCGTAGAGATGGAGAACTCTGGCCTGGTGCACATGCTCAAAAACGGCAAGACCGACGGTAAGAGAGCTGCTGCCCGGTGTGCTCAAGCTTCATGTGTTGAGCATTGGTGGTTAGTCATTTATTTAAATTCAAATGTAGTTAATTACGCAGTTGTTTTATGTGTCACTCAAAAGACGGAAACGCAATGCTCTTTGATTAGATGTTGGTGTAAGAGATATAGATATAATTCACTCGATCGGTAATGAAGTTGCAATGTCTCTTTGCTCATGTCAGATTTGATAAGATAAATGTAATTGTAATGATCGAATTCAGAGGAAACTGGAAGTGAAGTGCTCTAGCTTCAGCGATGCCTTTTTTAGATAATATTTTGTCAGTACTCTCGGAGGTATTCTAATTCACTCTGCACGAATATACCTCCTTCTCAGCTCTTTTCCAGTTGGTAGGAATGGATTTCTGACATGTGTGCTTGTGTGTTCATTTGTGCATATCCACCACAGATTTGGCGTGCATGTACAAGCTGTTCAGCCGGGTCCCCAGTGGGCTGAAGACCATGTGTGAGTGTATGAGCTCGTACCTGCGGGAGCAAGGAAAGGCTCTCGTGTCAGAGGAGGGAGAGGGAAAGAACCCCGTAGACTACATCCAGGTGAGGCATCACCACACTGCAGGGATGTTGGTGCTCAGTCGTGTGAAACTGCAGGCACATGTTTTAAAAAATGTAATTAGGAGAAAACGAATGAGAAAGATCCAACCTAGTTAGACATCATGGAGTCATTTCCAGCTTTAGCACACTGTTCCGTGCCAAGCCTCGACCATAATGTACTTCCCTCCCGGCAGAGGATAAATGCTGTGACCCCTTTTCCGATGTGGCCACAAGACATGATGGTCTCTGCCCTCAACCACATGTCATTGCACTTTATTGAGTAACATGTGAGGTCATTCAGGCCGCTATAGAGAGGGAGGCGTTTTGTATTTTAAGGTTTCGTTCATCTTTCAGTGCTTTTGAAGCTCCTGCGTGAAACTGCCTGTTTTTTTTAGTTCCACTCCTACGTTCCTGTTTTTACTCTCATCTCACCGACACAGCCTGACCCTGTGTTGGTTATACCGGGGATCCTCTGCCATAGCTACTGTTGGAGATATCATTGATGTGTTTACCCTACACTCTTCCATAAGTGTGTCAAAAAGGACCCGTATTAGAATAACATGTTTTTATGCCATTTTGGTTAAGAATAATCACTTGTATAATATTTAGTATTATAGTTTGATTCACACTACAAATATTTTATATTTCATTTGTCACTATTTATAATTTTAGACATTTGTTTTACATTTTTTTTTAAAAACGAAATTCCATAGAAAATGCATGCGGGTCATTTTTGACCCACTTATGGAAGCTTGGGGTAGTAATACAAAAACTACAATTTCTTAAAATGTAAATTTAAAATTTGAATGGCATGATATCCAAAACATGTTTTTTGAGGAATAGCTGGAATATGAAATGATAACAAATTTCATTACAAAGATACTCTAAGAAAACCACCTCACCGGGTCAAAACATACCCACCTATGCATCTAAGGCAGGGGTGCCCAACCTTTTTTGAACCGAGAGCTACTTTTAAAGTTGCCAGTCTGCCGAGATCTACCAGTCCAAATAGAGAGGCGTAGCCATTACTGACAGCCTACTACCAGGTAAATACACACTTCTACTTGTATAAAACTGACCTTTGTACGATTAATACCTCATAAAATACTGCAGATCCTTTATCTTACCTCTTTCTAATCTACACCCATACAAGTATTTAACTGAAGTTACACAACAGTGTTGTTTATTCACACGTCACATACTACAGTGGGTAATGTTTTCAAGAAACATTGAACAGTGCTGCCACATATGACACAGGGAAAAAAGAAAAGACTCTGAACCCTCTCTTTGCCATTATATAAAAATAGTGTTGCTACAAAAGTATAGATTAGGCTTACTAATAAGACAACTCAGATCTGAAGCTACAGTGCAATAAAAAAGACAAAATTAATAGAATCAAACCCTTTTTTTGTTGCATTTTAGTAGTGTAAAAAGAAATGCCTTTTTTAATAGGATGCAAGCAACACTAGTTTCTTAACCTGAATTGATAATAGACTATAATCAAGTTAAACAGAACAGATCTTAATGTTTGCATTCTTATACCATTGTGTACAATAATTATAATGAATAAGTTCAAACAAACTAAAACTTACAGCTGATTAATAACGGTATCTAACTTGAGTTTTTATTATATCAAAAACCTGTTGAAATGGCAAACTAGTGTCCACTGCCCACCAGCCACGCCCCGACACATGGGGTCATGCAGGCCAATCACAAAGCTTTGATGCGTTCAAGTGCATTATTCGGGCACAGGAAGATTATGTTACAGGACATTAACGATAAAACAGAATGTTGTTGTTCTATTTTTAGACACATCTCGCGATCGACTGGTTGGGCACCCCTGATCTAAGGGTTAAGCGACTGCTAATACAATCTGCTGCTGTTTTATCCCTAATCATCCCTTCTTCTTTCCTTCAGGGTTTGCTGGACCTGAAGTCACGCTTCGACCGCTTCCTCGTGGAGTCCTTCAATAATGACCGGCTCTTCAAACAAACCATCGCAGGCGACTTTGAGTACTTCCTTAACCTGAACTCTCGCTCGCCTGAGTACCTCTCACTCTTCATTGATGACAAACTGAAGAAAGGAGTAAAAGGGGTGAGCCCTTTAACTGATACATACTCTTATTTCATGAGAAAACACAGATGTTATTGGCCTGTATATTCAAGATGTTCCACCCCACTGCTCGGGCTGGGAAATATATCTGTATAATATCGTTATCCTGATATGAGACTTGGCATCCTAATATCGCGTTTCTTTTCTTGGTTTCAAAGTGATGTTGTTTTCAAAATGTACCAGAATATTATAGCAGTTGTATTATTTCCATTTACCCACTTAGTCATTTATTTCACAATAACGATGAATATTTATCAAAATACTAGTCAACCATACAATATTGTCAAGTATCGTTATACATAATATCACAATGTCATAACATTATACTGTTTTGATTTAATGCCAAACAAGCAATGCTGTAGCTTATTAAATGTATTTGATATAGGTAAGTCATTTCCTAATCATTTGGAATATATAGCTTGCTGAGTATCAAAAGCAACTTAGTCCAGGGGGTTTATCCAAATATTGACTCTGTTTATGACCCCCCTATGTGTTTGTATGTCCCGTCCAGCTGACAGAGCAGGAGGTGGAGTCCATACTGGACAAGGCCATGGTGCTGTTCCGCTTCATGCAGGAGAAGGACGTGTTTGAGAGATACTACAAGCAGCACCTCGCCCGCAGGCTGCTCACCAACAAGAGCGTCTCTGACGACTCGGAGAAGAACATGATCTCAAAGCTCAAGGTGAGCGGGAGTATGATATAAACATGTTCTGTAGGGTAACATATATGTTGTTGGATAAAAAACCTACAGACTTCAACCAACGATGAGAACCAGTTATCCAGCTCCAATGATTTAATACAATACGTTGTTTTCAGTTACATTTCCTGGGAGTCACCTGACACTAAACTGATATTTTTCCAATGTATATGTACACTACAAAAGAAGTTTCTAGAGAGGAAGCAAATGGGCTGTATCCTCCACCATGTGAGTGTTGATTTACCTTAAACAGCTTTTGATGAACTAATCTTCCTTCTCTTCCTCATCGCTCAGACCGAGTGCGGCTGTCAGTTCACTTCTAAGCTGGAGGGAATGTTCCGGGATATGAGCATCTCCAACACCACCATGGATGAGTTCAGACAACATCTACTGACAACCGGGGTGAGGAGACGCTGCACGCCACAACTCACTCTGTCAAAATAATGAGCCCATTTGCTCTCTGTAATCAGTGCACGGCTGAACACTGCTGCGTTCCTCAGTTACATAACACCAATTATGCACTTCACTATCCATATCCTGGGAATACATGGTGCTCATTTCAGGATTGTGCTGTCACATGGCTTTATGGTCCTCGTTTCTGAGTGTCATTGTAGTTTGCGGGAGCTAGTGTGAGTTAAGGGAGAAATTAAATGATTGAACTTTAGATAATACGGTATTTATTTGTGTGTAACTGATCTGTTTCAGAGTCAAAAGCACATGTGATAATAGCCTGAAATTATTATATTTTCTCTAATCATGAAGTTATGTATTTTTTATGTTTTTATAATTGCACCAATTCAAATCTGTGTCATTCCATCGGAAAAGACTGACACCTTTTTGAGCGTCCTGGGTTTGTTCTACCTGCAGGTGTCACTGGGAGGGGTCGACCTCACTGTAAGAGTCCTGACCACGGGATACTGGCCAACACAATCAGCAACACCCAAGTGCAACATCCCCCCTTCACCGAGACATGCGTTTGAAGTCTTCAGACGGTAAGACGGTGTTACACTCTGAATGTATTATATTGTAGATATGAAGTTTTCAGAACAGGTGATTTGGACATGTGTGATCCAAAAGGAAGAATCTTACTGAGCCACTTTATATTTTGTAACAATTGGAATCTCACCACCAACAACCTATATTGGTTTATTCTAGTTTCTTAATGATATAAGCTTGTTTATTTAAAATATATATATATATATATATTATGGAAGATGCTATGCTTTATTATCATGATCTTCTTCTCAGGGGTATTCAATTTAACTTTAAAACGGTCAGGTTACTTACATTTCCTCCAAGCAAAGGTTTTAACCTCAACACAAATACATTTCATTCAAACACAATGAACTTACATGTATCATTAGTGAACAACATGGAACTGTTCTTAGTTTCAATAATGTTTATAGAAGAGAAAGGTAACTTACTGCCGTGAGTAAATCCCAACATGTGAGTTTTTCTACTTTTTCAGATCAAGAAAACATTCTCCAACAGTCTGTAGGCAGGAAGTAGCTGGGTCAGTCGAATCACGCTGACATCTCTTTCTCTCACAGCTCCCTCACGCTTCTGTTCTCTCTAGCGACCATAAATGCATGGTAGACGATTGGATCTATTTATTTATATATATATCATATATACCATGACTAATATATACAGAAATGAGTCATGGGTTGGGATGGAACTGTTTCTATGTGTTGGGTCGGGACTGCGGTCCACCATGATGCCCATCACGGGGCCTGGTACAGAAAACCCTATCACTTCAGTTGGATTGATTTTGGTACGTTAACTATGTTTAGATGTTGACCTTGATTGACCCCCCCCCCCCCTCTGCTTGTAGGTTTTATCTTGGTAAGCACAGCGGCAGACAACTCACACTGCAGCACCACATGGGCTCTGCAGATCTAAACGCCACCTTCTACGGTGCCATCAAGAAGGTTTGTATCCCGTTTGAATGTTCAGCAGTTCAAATATTGCAATTGTGCTGAAGAACAGTTAACCTGACAGTTTAACGTTTTACGTGTTGCATTGATTTACACACAGAAAAGTTCAAATCAAGTGTCATGTGAATAAAACATGTAAAATAACAAGGCAACTTACTTTGCCAAGAATTGTCAAGAGACAAAACATTGTTATTTCTCAGGTGCCCACCACAAGGAGAAATGGGCGCAACTAAATGCGGTTAATAATTTAGTAACAAGAAAAATTAAATTTTACTGAGAATGTGAAAATGTCATGTAATTGGTACTGGTAGATTTAGGTAGAAGTCATTTTGTTTAGTGGTAAATGTTATCTGGTGTAGATCGAGGATTGCATTACTTGAGCGACAAGGAAATGTACATTTTTCAGGAATTTGAATTCTCTAAAACATAATTTATTGTGCAATTCTGAATCGTCACCTAAGTTTTTGATCTTTTTCCCCCGACTTTTCCAAAAGGAGGATGGCGCAGAGGTTGGAGTGGGTGGAGCCCAGGTTACAGGCTCCAACACCAGGAAGCACATCCTGCAGGTATCCACCTTCCAGATGACAATCCTCATGCTCTTCAACAACAGAGACAAGTCTGTCTTTGAGGTACACAACTTATTACGTTACTGCCCTCTCAAATGAAGCATTGTGTTACGGTTTCCATAGTTTGACAAAAAATGATTTGCTGCGCAGAGAAAGAGAATCAACCTGTTGATTTAGGGTGGACCGTTTCAGCTGGAAATGTCACATCTAATACACAATTTTCAGCTTTTTTTTCTGTGACGTTAGTGTTTTTATCATGCTCCCTAATTTGGTCTTTCCACCCTGTAGGAGATCCAGCAGGAGACGGACATCCCAGAGAGGGAGCTTGTGCGAGCGCTGCAGTCTCTAGCCTGCGGGAAGCCCACTCAGAGAGTCCTCACCAAGGAGCCCAAGTCCAAGGAGATCGAGAACGGCCACGTGTTTACAGTCAACGACCAGTTTACCTCCAAACTTCACCGTGTCAAGATCCAGACAGGTACACAAAATCATGATGTGGTAAAAAAAAACATAGACAAATTACTTTTTTCTAATGAGACAACTGTTGCTAAGTTACTCTCAACATTCTAAGTTTACATAGTAACACACTGACACTGTCTTACCTCAAGTTACCTCAAGTTATAAAGCAGACAATGAAATGCCAGATCCACTGTAGAAAAAAACCCTGACTCAGATCATTTAAAGGACTTATTTTTGAATACATGTTTACTTTCAGTCACACTTCTTGTTCTTACTTTTTGTCCTCTCTTGTGCTCCACCTAGTGGCTGCTAAGCAAGGGGAGTCAGACCCGGAGAGGAAAGAGACGCGGCAGAAAGTGGACGATGACAGGAAGCATGAGATCGAAGCTGCTATTGTTCGCATCATGAAGTCCAGAAAGAAGATGCAGCACAACGTTCTAGTAGCAGAGGTCAGTCAGCTAAAATGTTTGCATTTGCTCCCACATTAGCACATTTCCCATTTGCATTGTATTTTGTTTTTAGTGAGCATTCTAGTGAGTACATGTTTTAGTATGATGTACTGATGTTGTGTTTTTGGTGTCTCCACAGGTCACGCAGCAGTTGCGAGCGCGGTTCCTCCCTAGCCCTGTAGTCATCAAGAAGCGCATTGAAGGACTCATTGAGAGGGAATATTTGGCACGAACACCAGAGGACCGCAAAGTGTACACTTACGTAGCATAAAAACACATGAATTCAATGAAAGCTTACATCCAGTTGAGAGAAACTGAGAGCCTTGTTTTTTGTGGACTGCTATGCGTTTGAATGAACTTGGAAGTGCTTTCATCATTGATTCTGGGAAACACTGGGAAGCTTAACTTTTCTTCCATAAAAGTGTGTAAAAAGAAATAAATCATGCAAAAGATGGGGAAGTTTTCTAGCAATATTAGAGTTCTTCTACTGAGAGAATTGAAAGGAAGGGATCTAGTTTTGTACAAAATCTTGTTCCTTGTGGCCTTTGGAGAGAATCGGGCAAGCCTGTTTGCCAATTAACCACGTGCTGTGGAGGAACGAGCGTAAACCATGTTAAAGCAAACATGCGGCTTCATGGAGACCAAGAAAACATTTGAATTCACTCCCCCCTGTTTTAAATGTTGATGTCAATGTGTTCGGTTTGTTTTTTGTGGCACATTGGTGGCTGTACAGGTCGACCAACACTCTTGGCCTTCTTCCTCCCAGAGGATTTAAATTTGTAAGAAGAGGACAAAGTGTTACCTGGTACAGACCTGGTTTACAACAGCAGTCAAAGACATTTTGAGTACTGGAGAAAACATGAAGAGTGCTTAATTTATGTTGAAAATATGTCGGTTTTTTTGCGGTTGTTTTAATGTCCGGTTTGAATTGAGTGCCCCTCACATAAATGAAATATTTAATGCAATTTTCAATATCTTGGCCAGGTCTGTACTAGTGGTTAGAGATCAAGAGCTGTAGCTTCACAGCATGCTTTTATCTAGTGGATCAACCAGGGGAATACGACACATAAAAGCTCCATAAACGGTGTGTGGTCTCTCATGGAACATTTTTCACTTCAGGCCTGCTGTATGTTCGGGCAAAAATATTATCTTCTATGTTTGAATGGAAGGTTCCTTGTGGTGCAGCTTTCAAAGAGGATTATTTTTTCTCATTCTCGACTGCATTTTCCTCAGATGGAACCAGTCTAGCACCATGTTTTAATGTGTACAAATTGTAAAATAATTATTGTACTCACTGCAAAGGTGGATTGTACAGGGCCTTGTTTTCATCATATTAAATGTAGATTAAACAAATTACGGGATGGGTTTTTTCTTTTTTTAACATCTTTCATGCGAAGGCCTTGGATAACATGAGAGGCACTTGCCTCTTTGACCATAATTAAAGCTTAGCTTAGTCTCCACAGGAGGAACTTTGTAGGCCTTTTCAAGTACATTGTTTACTACATTCTTTTAAGAAGTTAGTGAATAGTTTTCTTTTTCTGTTAAAATGTGTTTACACAAAGTGGATTCAACTCTATGGGCTTTCTCTAGGCTGCAGGTCCTCTTGCCGTTGATGCATATTGTATTATACTAAACAGTGTTTCTAATATTTACCCTCTGATATAAATAAGAAAACGTTTTAATAAACAACCCAAGCACCACGAACGTATGTCTTTCAAATTGTTCAATCAACATCTAAAACAGTTCCAACAAACTTTAGATTAGTGTTAGATGTTAACTGTATTGAACTGAAATAATTATATAATTGGACAACATATGTAATATAACCATTAAACGGTTAAAATATCCCTCTTTTAAAACGGGGGTTATTATAACAATATATATCAAATGGCCTGCAATAAACTATAAAAAAGTTACAGGATTAATTAAAATGTCATGAGCTGGGCTTTAAACATGAATTGGAATATTTCAGTGTCATGGTTTGTTTGAATATTAGATTCCTATTTTATTTCCTAATTTGTCGTTTTATTTTACTAGGAAATCCAATTGAGATCAAATCTATTTTAGAAGACTGACATGGCCAATCAAGCAGCTGTACAAAAACAAAACACATTATAAACATACATGTTGTAGATATTCAGTATGAAACATACAGCTGTTTAACACACAAGAAAAACAACCACATGACATCCATCGCCACATGCTTCATGATGCCCTTAAACTCTAAATATTTCCATCACTCTAAATATAAATGTTTAATGTTTTACATTTTCCCCCCCAGATTATTCCATCTCAACGTGCATAGTAAGACAATTAAACAGTTTTCTCAGACATTTACAAAAAAGCCACCACTGAGAGCAGGGTAGCGGGAAATCAATTTGCCTAGCTGTACAGATTTAAAAAAAGACTGAATAGGCTATAATAAGATACCCATGCACCATTGGTCACTTTGAGTCTCTCAACACTAAGTAATTTGTAGGATGTATTTTATTGAACTGGGTTAGTTTCTGCTGGTTATATAAACAGACTGAACGCATAATAAAAGAAACTGAGTGCTGTCTTGCAGATCCTGTCATAACCTGGTCAAAAAGAGGTGTGCTCCAAAAGCGAGTTTAATGCTCTTAACAAGGCATTAACAAACAATGTCTTTAATTTCCAGGATTTAGAGCCCCCCCCCCCCCCTCCACACGTCCCCTACACTTTTAAATCTGTCACTCCGTCTGGCCTGTGTCCTTTGTCTTCTCTTATTGTTAGACACATGCCATCTGCTCTCTGTTATTATCAGGCAGACGGCTTTGGATTGAAAGCAATTTGTGCTGCTCCCTTTCGCCCACACTTTAGCATAAAAGCCTCAGCGAGTAACTCCTCAAACACAGTCCAGCATGTATTTCCTCTGAGAGCTTCTTTAGTTTCAGGTTTTTCTTTACAAAATATAAGATGTGTACACGTATGATTTGTACCCATAACCGCGCCTGGTGACGTCACAGTCCCGGCAAAAAAAGAGTGCCTCTTTTTTTTCTGGAGTAGCAGACTGCGGAGAGAAATCCGACGGGATGCTTTTCACTCTCAGCCCGCCGCACCGCTCCTCTGACTAACTTCTGTGCAGATGGCTCGACTCAATGTGGAAGAAAGTAAAGCTACCGGACGATGTTTGGAAGAGTGGCGCTGTTAAAGAGGAGATCCTACGATGAAAACGTGGACTCTGGAGCTGAAACTGCCGAGTGAGTATAACTGTTTATCGGCATTAGCTAATGTGGCTAACGTTAGCTATCCAACTTTTTTGCAGGCACAATGGAAATTAACGTTCACCAGGAGAATACATCTTGAATGGGCTAACTAATTAAAGTAGAAGCAACTATGTGTTATCCCTATTTGCACTTAATTATGGGTGTTTAAAGCTGTTTAATTATTTAAGGTGTTTTCTCATAAATTGACTTTTATGTTAGCTCACAACAGATAATGTGTTGTCATGGTGACCAAGGGGCACGTTTCCAAGCCAACCACCACAAGATGGAGACAGATTTTGGTCTGAACTCCAGCCTAAAAAAAGTGTTTAAGATTGAACGTAATCACTCGTGTGTTTTTATTTTGTGTCTCAGATCTGACTGCAGCATGATGTCATCCTCTGACAGTAAGTACTCTTTCAGTCAGACAGAAGCTAAAGAGCACTCTGTAATTTAACCCTCATGACTCACATGGGACTTTTTTATTATAGTCTTTGCAGCTTCATGCATATGGCATACATGTTGACTGTTATTTCATTTCATTTTGTAAACGGCCTCATCTCTACTGTGCAATTCTATTGTTATTTGACTATTCCCTGTTCATGTTCCTCAAACTTGACCCAGTTTCAGCCTGGATTGGTATATTATATAACACTTTCAATGGGGGTAAATATTACGCAGAACAAACACTGTACACAGTTTAGTAGAGTGAGGCTGCAGTTTATAGTATAGTAGTGGAGATTAGACATACTGGAATTGCCGTATTTCCAAACACAGTGCAGCATCAGTGCGTTTTTTGACACTTAACTTAATACTAAAACACAAACCAAAATATTGTATTGTCAGTTGTTTATGTTTATTAAGGATCCCCATTAGCTTTTGCTCTTGACAAAAGATACTCTTCCTGGGGTCCGACACTTAAAACAATACAACAATAATACAGCAACATTCAAGACATAATTCCTGACATCATTAACAACATCACCAATATCATCAACAATTTCCAACATCAACAATCTCATCCACTTTTAATATCAATCTCAGCCAACGATGAATGCACGAGACACCCACCAGTACGAAGCATGAGATCAAATTAAATTAGGGCTCACAGCTCACAGCTCACAAGTGTACATGGTCATTAGTAGATGGCCCTTCAATCTCTTCTTGAAAGGCTCTGGACTCTATTTCAGCAAGGTAGTTTGGCAATGAGTTCCATTCCTTTATAGCTCTATAAGACACAGAAGATTTCAGAAGATGTGTCCTGGGTTTAGGTGCCCGTAGATGGCCTGATGTAGCTTGTCTAGTCTTATGGTCATGCTCGTCTCTTGTGTAAACTATTACAAATACAGTGTTTTATTGCTAAATTGGACATTTTTTAGAAAAGTGATAACACGAGATTGCAGACGTTTCTCAACCGGAAGCCATGATAGGTTTCAATGCATAACTCCAATATGAGTGCGCTTCGAACAGTGGAGAGCTAGTCTGGCAGCCTTGTTTTGAGCTATTTGTCATTTCTGTATATGTGTTTTTGCTGCTGATGACCATATGACCGGACAGTACTCAAGATGTGACAAAACCAGAGACTGAATGACTTGTTGCAAAGTGGTTGGTGTTACATACTTTGTACATTTTCTCATCACAGCTATGCTCCTTCCCATTTTAGTTACAATACTGTCTATTTGCTTTGTCCACCGTAAACCAGAATCAAGAAAAGTTGTAACGTGGCCTTTCCAAAGAAGACTTTAAACAACGGTTTTGACAAGCTGAGTCACATTACCCACTGCAAGGAAACTGATCTTGATGTGTACAATTAGTGTGCCAAGGAGCTTTAACTAAATAGACATTTGTTATTATGACTTCGGCTCTGTGCTGCCCTGTTTAAGCATTTGCAAGCTTGCACCTGTCCAAACTATCTTTGAGTACTTATTTGTGTGATTGAACCCTAGTCGAGCTTGTGACCAGTCGGGTCAGGCAGCAGCGGCAGCCTCAGCTCCTGCCGATGAACTTGCATCTGCTGGCCAACCCCGGGGACTCCCTGCTGCTGCAGCACAGCCTGGACCGCCTGCTCCGCTGGCTCTGCCCCAGCCTCCGCATCTTCCACGTGTCCGAGAGGGCCTCCCCATTCAGGAGCTACACACACCTCTGTCCTGTGGCAGGTACGGAGCTTCACTGTGTGCTGTTGTATTGATTATACTTGTATACTATTTTGTTTTACTGTCAGGTTTTAGGCATTTAATTTGCAGGCATGCAAAATGTGGTTGTGCTAGTAAAACCTTAAGTATTTAAAAAAATTATAATCATTTCCATATGTGAGACCTCAAAACATGATGGAAATGTCAACCATTTTCATGTCAACAACAAATGCCATTCTCTCAATGCATTTCCTTTCTGTATGAAGTAAACAATGTCATCCCACAAAAATTCCTCTTGCCAACTGCATCTGTTTTTATTCAGTTTGATTGAGAATAAATATCTTTCCAAATAATGTTTCAGGCTACCCTTCTGTGGCCATCACCTTCTTCCTCCATGAGGCCTACGGTGAGGAGCGGATCCTCAAAGTGCTGGACTTCTTCCAGCACCCGCCCTGGCAGTACCACCACACTGAGACGTGCGGCAGCCAGACCGGGGGGGTCCACATCATCTCCAACAGCTCGTCCTCCAACGCCATGCTGCAGCCCTACCTCCTGCCCAGCAGAGACTTCTACAGTTTGGGGGCAGGCATGCCTGTGTGGGGGGTGCGCCCAGTCCACTGTGGAGGAGAGATACTTCGTGTGACACTCTACAGTGGATACGACAACTACGAGGATGCCGTGCGGCTCTATGAGACGGTGCTGCAGCGGCAGGCGGAGGAGCAGAAGACCGGCTTCTGCTGGTTCACGCTCCACACAGGTACGGCTTAAGAGGGTTACTCTTTGATTTTTTAAAGTGTTTATATTCTATACTAAAAATAGAACATATGTATCTCAACAAGTCCAACTTTAAGGATGAAGTTTTTTTGACAAATATATTGAATGCTATTTTGTTTTTCCTGCAAAATAACTATACAAATGTAAAAAAAAAAGTACAATAAAACGGATAAAATAAATAATCAAGATGATGCAAACAGATATTACTATAAAAAAGTAAATACATAACTAGCCTAAAAATAAAATATATACAAATATGAGTAGTACATTATTTATATATATATACATATCCATTTAAACAACCTACTTAAATAAATCAGAAATACGTAAATGGACATGGTGAAATTGTCAATAGGGTGTAACAGCGACTGAGTGTTATATGTCCATGGTGGTGGTAAGCCTTGGAATCTCAGTGAAAAGACCAAGAATAGAAGAAAAAGAGTTTTCTTTTCAATGTCCGGTAGTTTGGTTGAAACAATTTCTGATAATGTGCCTGACTTAGATTTTCTTTTATAAATAGAAGGAAAGAAAATCCTCAACAAGCTCTAAAATCACTTTTCCCACACAGAGCCGGGGCTGTGCATGCAGCTGGCGTTAAAACAGCTGTCTCCAGGGGTCCGGGTGGAGCCCTGCAGCTCTGCCGTGCTGCAGTTTAGTGTGGAGGAAATAGGCCAGCTAGTCCCTCTGCTGCCCAACCCCTGCACCCCCATCAGTGGCTCCCGCTGGCAGACAGAGGACCTGGATGGAAACAAAGTTCTCTTCCAGGTAAGGGAATGTTTAAATGCCACAGCAAATGTGTCAAAATGTGCACATGCTTCATGCTGCCTGACGCTTAATGAATGTTTTACATGAGGCTTAATGACTGATTGGTATGAATTTTAAATATTTGAGTCTGCTCCATCCTTTCCACAACATGCTAGATAACAGTGGATATAGGAACAGCGTTCACTATATTTATGTCAGGTTTAGTCATGAGGTTTGTCACATAGCACACAGCAGTTTGCTGGAGGTGTTGACTCTATATTATCTCACGAGTTGGACAGTCCAGAGAGTGGGATCTTTGTGCTACTAAAAGTTATTTTTAGAACTGAAAAAGCTCTACACAGTATGGAGTTGGCCACTTTCCGTATAGGGAATACTGAGTAGCTTCAAATTAGTATCAAATTAATATCTTCATTTAAATGATGTCATACTCATTCTCTCAGTGAGATGAAATCAGATGGACATGTGGTTGCATTCTCTCACAGAACAGGCTCTGAGCTGTCGGACTCGGTAGCCATATGTAAGATGCGTGTATGTTAATTCCGTCAAAGTGACTTAACTTGTCTAAATCTCTGTGGTCTTGGTGTAAATCATAATCCCCCCCCTTCTGTCCCTCCGTGCTGCAGGTGAAAACCCCGGCTCAGCCTCAGCGACCTCTGACCTGTGCTTTCCCCCTGACCTGCCCCAGCGTGCCCCCCCGAGGGGTGCAGCTCAGGAGCCCGGCCCAGGGCCCCTGCCTGTCGCCCTGCAGCCTCACAACGCCCCGGCACACACACAGGCAGGGTCAGTACACACACACTGAGTCCACCCCCCAAAACCTGTCCCCAGAGACACCAACAGGGAAAGGCCGCATCAGAGCCGAAGTTTTATCGGCAATTTGATTAAAAAAAAGGCCGATACCGATAATCGGTCAAATGCGGAATATCGGCCCCGATAATCGGCCAGGCGGTCGACCCCTACCTCATACACAAGATTAGTTAACAGAAACATTGTTAAATGAATATATATGCATGTAATACATATGAATATACATATACTCGTACAGACTACTGTATACATACACACATACATATATATGCTGCAGATAAGCAAAATAGATAGATAGATCGTTTTTCCGAGTGTGGAATGCTTTACTTTGACCATTTGTTGACTTTTTGATGCACATCGTTTTGATTTTTGTTATTGAATATTATGCTACTAGACAGTTTTTAGGACATACTTTCAATTACTCAATACTTTTCCTTTTTTTACAGACTTTGATGAAATTAAATAAACCTTACACTAAATGTAAAAAAAGTTTAGACAATGAAATTGCATTTTGAATACCATTTGAGCATAGTTCAATAGCCAACGTTTCTCAGTGCCCTCTTTTGTGTCCCAGCAGGCCTCAGACCGCGCAGTGACCCCGCCCTGGAGAAACTTTATGGAGGGGGGGTAGCAGAGAGCCAGGGGTCAGGGAGCTGCTGCAGCAGCACCCCTCCAGGCAGCTCCTGTTACTCCTCCCAGCGCAGCAGCCCTGCACCCCCCTCCACCCCCAATCACCCCGACTCCCCCCTGCGCCCCTCCATCACCCATCACCCCGACTCCCCCCTGCGCCCCTCCATCACCCATCACCCCGACTCCCCCCTGCGCCCCTCCATCACCCATCACCCCGACTCCCTCCTGCGCCCCTCTATCACCCATCACCCCGACTCCCCCCTGCGTCCCTCCATCACCCATCACCCCAACTCCCCCCTGCGCCCCTCCATCACCCATCACCCCGACTCCCTCCTGCGCCCCTCTATCACCCATCACCCCGACTCCCCCCTGCGTCCCTCCATCACCCATCACCCCAACTCCCCCCTGCGCCCCTCCATCACCCATCACCCCAACTCCCCCCTGCGCCCCTCCATCACCCATCACCCCAACTCCCCCCTGCGCCCCTCCACCCCCCATCACCCTGACTCCCCCCTGCACCCCTCCATCACCCGCTCTCTGTCCCATCTCCTCCTGGAAGAGGATGAGGAGGAGCCAGAGATCAACGTAGACACCGGAGTCTCACTGCTCTCAGACTCGGCAGTCAAAATACTTACTCGCTCTTCCTCCGTGGAGCTGTTGATGACTCCTCACCCTGAGAGACCTGCAGCTGTGGGGGCTTCAGCTGTCCAGGGTCTGGCCAAGGAGCTGATTGAGTGTCTGCCATGGACACACAAACACCCTCAGGTCTCCTCCGGGACTTGGGGCTCCGCGGGATGTACGCACGCAGCCAGGAAGGCCTGTAGCGGCAGGACTGTGACGTCAAGACAAAGCCCCTCCAGAGGACCCTTCATAGAGAGCAGGACTACTGCTGAGCTGCTGTCAGCACACACACACAAGACGGATGATGAGTTCTTCATCTGAATCCCTGCTACTACACCTCAAGTCTTGAAATAGATTATAATCATACAATATTGTAGATTTATTTGTGAGGATTGTTCAAAGCCTAGCGGAGTGATATTTGCGGGTATTAATATCCTCAATGTCTTTTATATTTAGATCTAACTAATGATTTGTGCAGCTAAAATGGAGCCCTGTAACAAACCCTGGAGGAAAATGCTCTTTACAAAATGTTCCTGTCAGGGTGCGAATGCCAGTGTCTGTCTCAAATTGGCTTTTGAATAATGCTGACCTCAGCAGTCTTCCGTGTCGCTGTTGATCGTGATGAGAGATCTGATTCAGTGTGAGTGCTCTCCACAGCGCTGCAGGTCTAACACAGTACAAGTATAGCCTAGTGGCTTTGATTACATGTGTTTGAATGCACTTGAAATGAATAACGGCTCTAGTATTTGTGTGTTTAAATGTTTATCTGATTGACTACACCAGATACAATGTATTGAATAGGATTTAACTTTCTTACAGTTAACAGGATGTTCTAACTAGCTACTGAAAGAGATCATTTAAACTACAAAAAGTCATCTAATATATATCTAATAAATCTAACCATTAGTATAAAAAAACTGCCCAAATGTGTCCTGGGACTAAGACATGTTGATTACTGTAAGGCAGTAAGCTGAGGGATCAAGTATTGGACTGATCAGGTACAGATGGCTGCAATCACTACATCACACATTATAGTCGTAAGAGCTGTAAAGAGACCTGATAAAAGATATTGTTGTATTGTAAAGAGAGAAAATACTATGCATCTAATTCATTGATGAGTTAGGTCAAAATGTTGTCTTCTACATTCTACAACACAGATTGCGTCTCTCCTGTCAGTCAAGCTTTCAATCACAGCTAAACCTGAATGTGGTTTTCACTTGAGCATCATGGACAGTGTTTACAAAACGCACATCATTTAGGGTTGTACAGTTTGAGCTGCTCGTCGGTCAACTCGACGCTGAAGGAGTTTTGAATGTTTACTTATAAATGTATAAAAGTCAGGAAGCATCAGCTGGGAGTGTCCTTAGTGTTTCAAATGTCCAGTGAAGCTTAACATGAAGACATAGTATTAAAAGATAAAAAAAACATTTGTTGTGTGTTCTGGTTATAAACTGTGTGTCCTTTCAACATATGACATTAGTGTAGTCCAGTGGTTCTCAAAGTGGGGGGCGCGAGAGACCAGGAGGAAAAATGGTTATTTAAAAAAAATCATATTTTGAAAAATTATTGATTCGAAAATAATATGAAACCGTACTATTACGTCTGTATGTATGGAAGCCCATTTCCGCCACTTGAAAAAAATAAAATCCCCCATGAAAAGTCGAAATAATGAGATAAAAAGTCATAATAATGAGATAAGAAAGTCGAAATAATGAGATAAAAAGTCATAATAATGAGATAAAAAAGTCGAAATAATGAGATAAAAAGTCATAATGAGATAAAAAGTCATAATTATGAGATAAGAAAGTCGAAATAATGAGATAAAAAGTCATAATTATGAGATAAGAAGTGCGCATGTGCTGCAGTGGCGCTGTCTTTAAAGGTCCCTTCATCACCTTGCTGCTCTCCACCATGCAAACAGCATCTATCTAGTCCTAAATAAGGTAACTATTACAGGTGACTTTTGTAAATGTTAGATGTTACATATAGCCTATATTGCAGCTAAACTACAACAATGCAGTTTATAGCTTTGACATTACCCGTTATGAACTATAATATATATGCCTATAGTTTTGTGGTAACGTTCACGCCACTAATGACAATAGTGTAGGCATACTGCTGCTGTGAGTTGCTCTAACTCTAACCCGTGAACGTTACTACAAAACTATAGGCATATATATTCTATTCATAACAGGTAATGTCAAAGCTATGAACTGCATTGTTGTAGTGTAGCTGCAATATAGGCTATATTTAACATCTAACATTTACAAAAGTCACCTGTAATAGTTACCTTATTTAGGACTAGATGCTAGGGATGTGCATCTCCATCACTGAGGCCGATGCGATGCGCATCTCGATATGTTGCCACGATACGATACATTAACGATACATTTGAAACACCAGGTGATACGATACGATACGATTCACCCCTGTTGCGATACAGTTCGATACGATTTGATTCAATATTATGCGATTCGGTGCGATACGATTCAACACAATGCAAAAATAATGATACTTCAATTTGGTACGACAGAGGATTTTTGTTTTATTCCTTATATGCAGCAAATCATACATTAACAAAAAAGTGCTTTACATATTTGGTACTGCACATCCCATCATGCCGTTTATTTTTTTAACTTTAAAAGCTCTCCAGAGTACAGTACAATTGTATAACACCTCACAGTTAAACAATGTAAGGATGCATTGCTCATGATTAACAATGTGCAAATAACAGCTACCATAGTGCAATGCCCATACAGCTGCCAGCCTGATGTGCTTAACACTCATTCATAGGCTGACTCACCAGTGAGCAGAAAGCAGTGGGTTCTATATGAACAATAAAGAATACAAATAACCTTTCACAAACAGGTATTTCATAACTGCTTACAGTAAGGAAGACATTTAAATTATTATTGACCGTCACAGGCTGCTGTAAACTAAACACCACTCTCTCTGACAGATCACCTCACTGAGTGATTTAACTCATATGTCTAACTTTAAGGTTTCTCTTTTCAGCCGCAGACCCCATGTCGCCTCTTTATGTGCGTCGCTAAGTTCCTCGTACTACTTGTGTACTTTAAAGCGGCTCGGCATCGTTTACAATTTGCGAGCGATTTTTCAAGTTGAGTATATAGTGCCGCGCACATATACCATCAGGACGTTACTGATGGGGTGCGGCTGCGGAGTGATACTGTGTGTATGCAAGCCCGCATCGAGGACGGATCTATGTATCATGGCTGTAGACCTGTTGAGTAATAAAGATACCTCATACAAAGGTCTACGGATACCTTATTACTCTTCATGACCTGCGTCAACTATATAGCATAAAGGATTATTACACCGTCTTTCTTGAACAATCCGAAGTGTTGCCAAACGTTTGATTTGTAGGTATTTTTCGGTGCGCTGTGTTTCTCTTTCTCCTCAACTTCCGTGTGTGTTGATAACTGAGACTCTCGGCCTCGGGCGAAGCAAATATCCAAATCAAAGATCGTCTCTGCTGAGCGTTGACGCAATCGATGCATCGCGAGTTCAACCCGGTTCAACCCAAACTGTAGCCGATGTGCACTCTTTCAACCGGTGCACTCGCATCTTGAACGTTTATGCCGATGCGAATCGGTGAATCTTAACATCTCTACTAGATGCCGTTTGCATGGTGGAGAGCAGCAAGGTGATGAAGGAACCTTTGAAGACAGCGCCACTGCAGCGCATGCGCACTTCTTATCTCATAATTATGACTTTTTATCTCATTATTATGACTTTTTATCTCATAATTATGACTTTTTATCTCATTATTTCGACTTTCTTATCTCATAATTATGACTTTTTATCTCATTATTTCGACTTTTTTATCTCATAATTATGACTTTTTATCTCATTATTATGACTTTTTATCTCATAATTTCGACTTTCTTATCTCATAATTATGACTTTTTATCTCATTATTTCGACTTTTTTATCTCATAATTATGACTTTTCATGGGGATTTTATTTTTTTCAAGTGGCGGAAATGGGCTTCCATAGTTAATCAGCGGAGGAACTCACAGCTGGGAAACTGACAGCGGAGAGAGAAAAGGCAGTGGAGAACTGTGAATGGAGGTTGGAGGACGCTACATGTGACTCGGCACTCTTTTGGGTGGGAGGGTGTCGTTCGCAGCGGATAGAGCTGCCGGCGACGAAGACAGCCAGACAGGAAAGACGTTAGAGTGTCAGGATCGGGAGGCCTGTTACCTCCTATAGATAGTCAGGGCCGGGGTTTTAGTGAGTGCGAGCCGCGATCCCTCCTTATATTACGCACGGCGGTGCCCAAGCCACACGGACACCAGCTGTAGTGACTCAGTTTACAGTGTATGGAAGGAGAGCAGCAGGGGAGAGGCTACCACGAATTGGAGCTTTCGCCCTAAATTGTTGGTTGGGTCATTGCAGTGTGTGTGCTGTGTGTGTTCATTTTGCCTAGTGTGCCTCCGGCAGAGGGTGTTTGCATGCCGTGTTCTTGGTGTGGTGTGCCGCGTTAAACGCTAGTAAAACTAGCCCTGCTGAAGTGTATTTAAAAGTGGACTCCACAGTCTAGTGGGGGTTTCTGGTGCCCCGTGGACTCGCTTCCTCTTGTTCTCTCCTCTCCTCTTACCAATTAACTGTGTTGTTAAAATAAAGATTGCCCTATATTTTGTACAAAGCTGCCTCTGTATATATTGGAAGGTTCTGACAAAGTGGTAGTGTTTCCTGCCACACCTGAAGCGAATCCAACATATATTACACAGGTATGAAATACTATATGACATTAAAAAATGAATAAAGTTTAAAAGGGGAGTGATTTGTAAAATATCCATAAAGAAATAGTAAATCTGTTTACAGTTCTGTGTTGAGAGATGTATCCATAGATCTCTTCATTTTGCTCTCAAAGTGCACCAGATTGATGCTTTTAACTTTAATATTTAAAAAATCTTCCCTGGGGAGCTTGCCCAGTGTGTGGACCCCCCTATGTGAGGTCCACACACCACCTATAAAAATAGCACTTTACCCCTGCTTACACCTATATGCCGTGAGCTGATTAGCCTTCAGTGTAACAGTCGCGGGAACATTGTGTATATGCGTGGGGAGTGTTGCAGTAGAAAATTCCACTAGCGCCCGGTACCTTAATGGGAAACCCTAAATGTTTGAGCACCCTCTATGAAACGTCAAGCTACCCCACAGCACCCCCAAAATAAATCTCTGGCGCCGCCACTGAGCCTGACTATTTGTGTTGGGCGGGCCCCGACTTTTTTTTTTTCCAAAGACAGACAAAGTTTGAGAACCACTGGTGTAGTCTAGTGAGCTGAGTGATCAGTGATCTGTTTCAGACTGAGACTAAATGACCACCTGCAGGGATGATCACATGACAAGTGAAAAAAGCGAGTCACCGATTAATAACTACTGATGGGTTTGGCCTTCATCGAAACATTTCACCGTTGGCTACATTTTGAAACATTCACGGTGACAGAAGAATCATTGATGCTTAAAATGCATCACAAACAAAACCGCTGTAAACTGGGTGATAACAGCTGCCACTTGTCTTTACCATGAACCAGGCCCGGTTCCAGAACAAAATTACTAAGGGTGCATCTGAGATTAGAGAGGGTGCAGTGGTAAAGTGCTATTTTTATAAGTGGGGAGTGTACCTAACACCCTCTATGGGGGTCCTCACCTCCTCTGGGGGGGTCCGGGGGTATGCTCCCCCGGGAAGATTTTTTTTTAAATATTGAAGTTAAAACCATCAATCTGGTGCACTTTGAGAGCAACATTAAGAGAGCTATGGATCTGTGCTCTTTGCTTGATTATGCCTTCCCAGTCCCTTATCACGTAGCCTATAAGAGCATGGCGCCAGTTGTTGTGGTGAAGGCATCTGACTTACCTGAACTGAAATGTCTACAGGCATAGCAGAAGATGGCATCTTTTTTACATGAATATTCCAGCCAATCTCGGTTTTGAAACCATGAGCTGCAAAATGAGCGCCTTACCCCACTGTACAGGCGAGTTGGGTACTTTTTTAAATATACCTGGGCAGGCTCTGTTTTGCAGAGGTCCTCTGGCACTTGCGGGCCGCCGAGGGGTGGCGGTGTTTGGGGTAACGAAGATGGCTGTGGCTGCTCCGCCTCTGTGGGCGAGGCGGGCAAAGCCGGCGAGTCGGGCAGGAGGACGTTAGTGTCCACTGTCCACGATAGTAACGTAATGTCCCCATGATCTGAACTGTTATTAGATGCAGTGTATGCTGGCGATAAGGGCTGGTTGTTTTAACCATTTTCTGATCCATCATTAACTGCTGTGTAAGCACCTTGCAGATGATGAATGTGCAGCGGCACAGGTCACACGCACCTGACATAACGTTACTTACCGTTTAAATTGATCAAATAAATGCAGCAGACAATGCTATTCAACCACAATTTATTTAATTTCAACTATATTCTTCTTATTATTATTATTACTACTGTTAGTAATAGTAGGCAAAATGTAATATTTTTCACTTTTAATTTTTTTTTTTACTTTTAATTTTTCAAATGAGGGTGCATAACGACTCAACTGAGGGTGCAATGCACCCTTATGCACCCCCGTAGAACCGGGCCTGCCATGAACTGTACTTTAGGTCGGAAACTGAATCAGAATGTCCCATGATGCTGCGCTTCCTGGAAACTCAGTTCAGTTTTTATGACTTTACTGGGAGGCCCAGGTCTAAGGCTCTTTGCTGAAGCAAGCAATTAGTAGGCAACAAACAATCACAGACCAAAGTAAGTAACAGTCATTTATCATATGTGCTTGTGACATTGCAGAAGAAATGATAACAAACACAAATATTTTAATATTTCTGTCAGTGTGCAAATACTACAAGATAAAGAAGATGGTTTTAAAAGCACACTTACAACCAAACACATTTTTTGTATTATCTTACCTTTATGCACAAGGCTATGGTCAACATCTAGTATTTCTCTGCAGTGTAAATACTCTGTGCTTCAACATGTATAAACCAATGGGAATACGTTTTGTTTAATCCCTTCATGACATGATGTTGCTGAGCTTGGCTTCAATATATTAAAAGTCAATGTTGGTTTGTGGTGAAAATGAATAGCACATCATAGTGTTCTCAACAAATGTATCTTACAGCCCACAGCGCCCTCTGCTGGTCAAAGGATGCTGTTGCTCTGAGGAGCGTTGCTGCAGCCAGTCCAGCTCAGGTCCTTGGCCCACTGGCCCTCTTTGGTGACGCGCACCTTCCCCGGGTCAAACCTCCAGAAGCGCTGCTCTCTGAACAGGTAGAGGCGTCCGTCGGGTCGGGTCAGCGCTCCGTTGGTCCCCTGGGGGACCCCCGTCCAGTCTGTCAGCCTGCGGGGGTAGTAAGGCTCCTGGTGCAGAGTTTTGAGGTTGAGCACTGAGTACCGGGAGCCCTTAAAGAGGACCATGTGACCCAGAGGGGCGTAGTAGAAGGCGCAGTCGGGGTGGCGAGGCAGCCCCAAATCACTGCTCCTCCTGGGGAAGCCTGGGTCCAGAACACTGCCGGAGTAGCGCCACATCCGCTTCCCTGCACACCACGAGAGAAGGAGCATGACATTACATATCCTATAAGGCACTCTAAACGTAAAGGTTTTTTGATAGAAAACATTTGGAAAGCATTGTCATTTTATATTTGAACATAGTAGCTCCACATATTTCAGTACTTCACATACCATCATGCCATTCACAAGACAAACTCAGTTGAAATGCAATAAGCTCTGTTCTTTTAAACTAAGTATAACCATTGTAAAAAAGTAGCCAAGATTTCTATTGTGCATTCTTCTACAGAGACACTAAGACTAGCCAAGTGTTTTAGGGTTCAATGTTTTGTGGAATGCTTCTTGTAAGAGCAAAGTGTTTGAAAGTGCCTCTTTTAGATCACAGATAAAAGAAGAAAATGTTTGAAGATGATAAAGATACGTACATTATAAATTATGTTTTAATAGAGCATCTATATTTTGCATAAAGCTCTTCTGCATTTGGCAGGTAAGTGAATCTAGATAACACTGCCATATTGTTGGCCCTTAGCAGGAGTGTTAAGCTTGGCCATAACTTCAAACAAGTTTTTAGCCTTTAGCCAAAAGGTAACACTACTTTAAATCTCCAGCTGAGCTTTAGTGAAGAAAAGCCTTTAAATAGCACTTTCCTACTTAAAGGGCACTTCAGTCTATTTTAGGGGCTGGATTTGTGAAGTAAGGCAATAGGTTAGGGAATGGCTTTAAAAGGAAGTGTGAGAGTCACATTATGAGGTCCAGTGAAGCAGTACCTTTGAAGAAATACCACTTGGAGTCCAGGGGGGAGAAGGCAGCCGCCTCGATGGCCGGGGGGAGGTCGGCCCAGCGCTGACGGAGAGGCAGGGGGCCGCTGACACCACCCTCAGACGAGACCGTCCAATACACACCCCCCCGAAACACCAGCACCGTCCCATTGTGGTCTGGAGACACAAACAGAAGAGATAAATAAAACATCTCAATATTGTAATATCCATATTACTATGGCATGTTTTTCTGATGTACTTTACTGTGACTTTCATGGCACACAATGACATATTTCTGATATTTTGTAATATAATTGTATATTTTGGGCTGTAAATGTTATGGCTATGCTGTACCTGTTTTATGTCAATCTGTATGACTTTTTAGGGCTGACTATGATAATTTTGTACTATGACTTTTTGCTGTGAAATTCTATACAATAAATTTGTTATGGCAAGCTGTATTAAAACCTTTTATGACATACTATACTTTGACATTTGTATGGCAATTTTATGGCTTTATTGTACATTTTAATGATTTGCTGTGCAATGACTTTTTATTGTTTTTGAAATATGACATACTGTACTATGACATTTCAACACAAACAATTCTATGACTTTTTGAGAAGGTTAGATGAAAACTGCTCTTTGGGGTTTTATTTCATTTCAATCATTGTAATATCACTTTGTCTTGTTTTAGAAAGATACATAAAATAACAGAACGTTTATTTCAGTTTGCTGATAATATATTTTAGGTTTAGAGTAACCACAGTCATGAAATGCTGAATGTCATTTTCTAATAATATTTCCGTCCAAGCTCACCCATAGTGATGGCATCAAAGACCCCCTGGCAGTAGAGAGGCTGCCCTGCGCTCTGAGGCCCGTCGTGAAGCTCCGTGAACTCCCACTCCTGCAGAGCGGCGTGCAAAACCTGGCCGGGCAGCCTGACAGGGCGATCACCGGAGGGTTTACCTGAGAGCGAAGACAAAGCAACAAAACAGTGAACCTAAAAGGCATCAGAGATCAGGAAAGATGAATCCACGTGCTGTAATATAATCTCTCTGAGTAATAGTTGTCTTTCCACCTGTGCTTACATTTCCCACAAATAATTCAAACGGACAGCGACAAAACAAAGCTGTGAGGACAGACATTATCTCACAGACAGTCTCATTTCTTATGCGCGCCAAAAGCACTTAATTGGACAGCATGGACAAACAGACAAACAGTAGAGACTTCATCTTTGAAACCACTTGGATAATGTTAACATTTAAATTGTCCTTGACAGAATGTGGCTGAGTTGATGTAAACTGATGGATGACATTGTAGTGCCCAGGAAATGAACAAGAGCATTCTAGATAGAGCGCCGCACACTGGAACCTTAAACCCAGTGAATTGCTCGCAGGAATAAAAAATAGTTGTTATCGTTCTGAACAGACTCTGCAGATTCCTGGCACATGAGAACAAAAGAATGAAGGAAGAGTGTTCAGACATGATTACAGACATTTTGTTTGCAAAGAGCTAAACAAACATTTGTGTAGGAGGTGGATAACATCAGCGCACCCAAGAACAGGAGGAGCACGGCAGGGAAAACATGCATACACACACCACAGTGGAAAACACATGAACAGCTGTGTGTGTGTGTGTGTGTGTGTGTGTGTGTGTGTGTGTGTGTGTGTGTGTGTGTGTGTGTGTGTGTGTGTGTGTGTGTGTGTGTGTGTGTGTGTGTGTGTGTGTGTGTGTGTGTGTGTGTGTGTGTGTGTGTGTGTGTGTGTGTGTGTGTGTGTGTGTGTGTGTGTGTGTGTGTGTGTGTGTGTGTAGGAGAAGTGTTGTGAGATAAGGGCTGGATGTCTGAGTTCACTCAAACATAACTTCTGCTGTTTACATTCATCAGCGGTGGAAGACTATGGTTTATGTTTTCGATACTACGATGGATTCATTTGTTGCATTAACATGTAACAAAGTACATCTTTGCCACTGTCATTCATATACAGGAGAATATATGCATGTCATCCTATACAGTGTTTTACTGTTCATGTCACTACATCACAACATTACGCTCCCAAACTGTGGAACACCCTACCAGTATACATTAGAGAGGCAAGCTCAGTGGACATTTTTAAACTAAGCTTTAGACACATCTTTTTAGATTTTTATAAGAGGCTTCTTTTTATTATCATACCTTTTACCTCCTTGTGTTCCTGAATTGTTATATTGTGCTTGTTTTATGTGCAAAAAGGTTATTATTTTGAACCCAACATTTGCTGTTTTCTGTCTTAATCTGTGATGTTAGCCGTGTTGTGAAAGCACTTTGAGCTGCACCTATTGTATGAAAAGTGTTATACAAATAAAGCTTTATTATTAGGATTACAATCTGTGCAGAACTGTGTTAGTTTATATCAGCACAGTCATTACAAGACGTTTCATTATATTCAGTATTGTACCTGAAGGGACCTTCTAAATAATAATAATAATAATAATAATAATAATAATAGATAGATATAGTTTACATTTTACTTGAGTAAAATATCTGAATACCACTGCTGTTGATTAGACCTACTGGAAATTAATTGTCTTATGAAGGAAAAACCACAAGGGCGCTGCTTAACTTTCACAGAGAAATCAAAGGAGCTCTGGAGACGAACATAATTCAGGCTGCCTCACATCTGCTCCTTATCAGATCATAATACCAACATCGGGAATGGTTCAACACACACACACACACACACACACACACACACACACACACACACACACACACACACACACACACACACACACACACACTGCCTCCAGCTCATCATTCCTGTCAGTAACGGTTCTCTTTCAGGTCTGTTTCTGGAGCTGCTTGACATTTACGTGGGAGCAGCTGCAGTCTGAAGAAATGACTGCCACAGGGTGGAAATCAACTGATAAGCAGACATGATAAACTCCACCTGTGCGCTTCCCTAATCTAAATAATCCGGAAAAACTTTTTGAAAACAATCGAAAAAATGTCAGAGTCAGCTGTTATGGAATCTTTCTTTTAATACTACTGTATATGCAAAGATTTCCCAGCTAGCTTTTATTTAAAATCATCTACTAATTGTTTTATGATAGTATCTCTTCTTACCAAATATATCAGTGTGTCATGTCATATGTAGGTATTGAGTGTAACGAAGCTGAAAATGTGTGTCTGTGTTAGCAGAGTGTTCCGTTGCTAAAAGGTCCAGTGAGTAAGGGAGGCTCCTGGGGAGAAAAGGCTGGCAAAAACATGTTGGGAAGCTGATATCTCCAGAGGCAGAGCAGATGGGACCCATCAGATATTAAACACAAGACGAAGAGTCTTGTCGCAGGCTTTTTAGTTCAACCTCAAGTTCAGAGTTGAGTTATCCAAATGATTGTGTGTCATGCAAACATTCCTGCAGCGTGCTGGGACGTCACTGGCCTTTAGCAGCCGCTCTAAACCCCAATTTAGAGTCAAAGCAGGGAAAGCACTTAATGTACTATTTGCATTTCATACATTAAGAGTATCAGAGGAGGTCGGGTATTTGAAGAATCTATTTAAAAGACTGTGCCCTTGTGCAAATGCTGCGGTTGAATCAATATCTTAGCAGCAGAGAAAAACAAACGGGAGGAACTCCACGTGTGGAAACCTGCCTCACACATGCCAGAAGGGATGACACACTCACGTTACACAGAAACTATTATATTTGTCATGCAAAGAGATGTGTCTTATGCTCCCACACAACACTAGCAATCTATCAAAACAGAGCGGACAAAACTCAAAGGTAAACACTGTGATGGATAGGATGGACGATGATAATAATTGGTGTGTGTGTGTGTGTGTGTGTGTGTGTGTGTGTGTGTGTGTGTGTGTGTGTGTGTGTGTGTGTGTGTGTGTGTGTGTGTGTGTGTGTGTGTGTGTGTGTGTGTGTGTGTGTGTGTGTGTGTGTGTGTGTGTGTGTGTGTGTGTGTTTGAGGGCAATGTGAGTGTTATCTTGATGTTCACACCACCTCTGCTGCCCTCAGTTTAAACCTACTTTTCCCAGCAGCTGAAAGGCCTAGAACTAGACCTGATAGATAAGACTCCTCATGCTGTTAAAGAGAATGAGTAGGTTGTATCAACTCCTTGTATTCAAGATTTCATGTTTCACTACTTTTGCCTCAAACACAATTAAAAATGCCTGAAAAGTGAGTTTTCTGGTGCTTCTCTATCGGTGTTGTTTTTGTTGTTTGTTGTTTTTCATAACACCATTCATAGCAGGGAGCTTTGTTTCACGATAACTTTCTGTTGCCACTTCAGAAAACAATCTTAACGTTTCTGAGAGCCTAAGGACGGGCCTGCTAGATCAAAAAATATCTTCTTCAAGGTTATTGAAGATTAAGCAACTTAAAAAATACAGCGAACCACTCACCCATACAGGTCAACAGATGAGTGCGATCTATGTGACCAAACTAAATGTTTCCATTGCCATTGCACAATAACAATGACAAATAATACTATAAAAATAAACCAATACCAGAGTATAAACCATCACAAACTTTGTTAATGTTAAAAAAAAAAAAAAAAATGTTGATTTCTGGCTCCAAAAAAAGCTAACTATATCCAAAATCCATCTTTAACAAACTCTCAGCAGCTTGGCCTTTCTACTTATTCTCACTCTATGTTTGCAGCTGGTGGCCTTCAGGCTGCCTCTCTGCCCTTTTCACAGCTCAGTGCCACGACTTCCAATTATATGCAGCAGAGTAGAAATGACTCTAATTCTGTGTTTTCCTCAAAGGCAACTCTTGGATCAAAAGAAGCAAACAATGAATGTGAGTGGCTTTGTCTATTACAGTCTTAGTTCATTTTAAACTGCAACCATATTTCCCCATCTTTAACTCAGCTGCCCTGAGGCCAGACAGTGAGACATTTGTCAACCGTCCGTAAAATACATTTTTCTCTCAACCCTTCAGCTTTTAAACCTGAGAAAAAAGTGGTCAAAATGCCTAAGTGGGGGTGCTACCTTTAACACTCTTCCTGACGTTGTGTTGGGGCCACACACTGATCTGTAAAGCCTCTTTGGTATCTTGGAAATGTTTGAATCTGGACAAGAACTTTAAGTAAAATGTTTTTGAACAAAGATTATTCAACATTTAACCCACGAAAATGAATGGTGGGCTGCAAAAGGTAACTACAAGAAGCCCCTTCCTCTCACCGTACAGCTGCTGCACAGCGATGATGTCGTCCCAGCTCAGCACCAGGCTGCGGCCCAGCTTCCTGTAGTACGGCGACATTAAGGCGTGGCGGATCGGGGAATGCTCCAGTCCCAGCGTGTGTCCGATCTCGTGGGCGGTCACCATGAACAGGTTGTGTCCTTTGTGTCCGTTCAGCGTCCATCTCTCCGCCATGTCAAAATGGGCTTCCCCCCGGCGAGGGAAGAAGGCGTGAGCCAGAGTTCCTCCTGAAAGACAACAAGGAGAGCAACAGTTAGAGACAGTTTACATTCACAAATGCTGAGAGGTGGCTTGATAAGTTGCTCTTCAGTTGTTGATTTAGTTGGTCTATTTTCAGCATTTAGTATTGGTTAAGCTTATTGTTTGGTCTATCAGTAAATCAGTTGGATAGCTGGAACTACAACTAACACTGTAGGGAAAAGAAAACACTTCTTCTTCTTTCGTGTAACGTCAAAGGTCCAACTCTGTGTCGTGTAGCCATGCCCGCATCTCTGGTCCTACGTCGAAGAGGCTGGCTTCCGAGGGTGGTCTATATAAAGGGCAGGTGGTTATTATATGTTCGGCAGTCTGTTCAGGGTCACCGCACTCGCATGCAGCACTGTCTGCCAGGCCCCACTTCTTCATTGATGTTTTGAAGCGACCGACCCCAGTTCGTAGACGGTTTAGTGTGGTCCATTGCCGGCGTGGTAGGTCGTCTCCTCCTATGGCGCCATCTCCTGGGTCCCAGATGTAGCGATGGATGCGGGAGGGCCCGGCTAGCTCCCACTCCTGCCTCCAAGCAGCCGCCAACCATGCATCTCTGGAGAGGTCCTCAGAGGTGGAATTGAGAATCTCTTGTGCTGCCTTGTTGAAGGGGAGGCGGGACTTGAGCCTACTTAGGGGCGCTGCTCTCGTTGTCGTGTTATGCAGGATGTGCCAGTCATGCTTTTTGGCTTTCCTGGCCAGGGCGAGGGTGGCAGCCTCCCGTCGGAGGCCGGCCGGAGCTATTCCCGCGAGGACTGGCAAGAGGGACACAGGGGTAGCCTTCAAGCATCCAGTTATAATCCAGAGGGCATTGTTGATGACCACGTCAACCTTACTTGTGTGAGGGCTTCTGCTCCAGGCTGGGGCGCAGTATTCCGCTGCAGAGAAGACCAGGGCGTGGGTCGATAATCGCATCGTCTTAGCGCAGGCTCCCCAGGTTGTTCCAGCGAGGCGGTGGATCAGCGCGACCCTTGATGTTACCTTGGCCTTGACTTCTTCAAGGTGTTGTTTGAAGGACAGTGTCCGATCCAGACGCACACCGAGGTACTTCGGGGCTTGCTGGACCTCCAGACGTTTATTGTTGACACGCACATCAAGTTCCCTCCTAGCTTCTCTGGTGCTAAGATGGTATGCCGCTGCTACTGTCTTTCCGATGTTGAGTGGTAGACGCCACCTTTGAAAACACTTGTTTTCTCATCTTTGCTTTTCTACTTGAAACATCTTGTAATTTGTTCTCGAACTGTATTTTCTAAAGTAACGATTCAAATAATTAAATTAAGTTAATTAAGTTATTATATATGTGTCGTTTTGTATAACATTGAATTTCTTTTACATCTGGTTGTATTCCCCTTTTCTGCGTTGTGTAAAAAAAACTTGCTATTAAATTAGTTTGACAAATGTGAAAAAGTGCTAAAAACGCAAACATGCAAACTGATGTGGAGATCAGATCACTGCTCTACCCATATTATAGATAATACCATACTTGTGGCACTAACAGTGCTTCCTGCAGGTGACCTCCCATCCTTAAATTCTTTAGTCAACACAATGTTTACCAATCATGTAAACTCTTGCTATTGTGTAATTCTGTTTAGAGCAGTGTGTAATCAAACTATTATCCTAATCTGTAATCCGGTTATTGCAGCGTTTCTCAAAGTGTGGGGCGCGCCCCACTGGTGGGGCGCAGAGATGTGGTGGGTCATGAAATACAAAATGAAAAAATGAAAAAAATTGTGTTTTTTTCACACTGGTGGAATATCAAAACAACGGTTTCGTTGCAGTTGTATGTCTTAAGTGTAATTTGGCATGCTTTTATTTTGAAGGCGAGTTTACGCTGTTGATAGTTGTTGTTGCTATGGAAACAAGAAACGTTTCACAGCGGGCGGAACTTGTCATAAACTCCGCGATAATAAAGCTCACCCATTTAGAGGGAAGATATGATTGGTTAATTGTACTGTCATTTGACATTACTCTCTCGTTCAGTTACTAGCTGGCCCTCTGTGAATTCATAGCTGGACGTCCAATCAGCTCCTGTCTTCACCTTGCAGAGATGAGCTTCTTTCATTTAACCCTTCACATTCAAACAGAAACTGAATAGGCAGATTCAAAGGATTTATTTCTTTGGAAATGTTATTTTAAATACAATTTAATCAAGTTATTTTTGGTAAAACTAATGACAAATATTACTAAAAACATATTTAAAAAAAATATATAAAGAAAAATATAATTTGTTTTAATGTTTTTAAATATTATTTTGTAGAATATCTTAGGCCCTCAGAGACAGGCTCGCCACTGGTAAAAAATCTCTCATACACACATGTGAAACGCTCTCACAGACACACACAACAGCGTTGCAGTCGGGAAGAAAAGCAATGTGGAGCGAGAGAGAGAGCGAGAGAGCAAGAGAGAGAGCACACCTTTATCTGTTTAATAAAGTTGTAAAAAATAAAGTAAGAAATCATTCCAATGTGTACTATAGGACAGTAAAAAGTTTAAAAGGGGAGGGATTAGTCAAATATGCATAAATAAAAAGAAAGAATGCTAACTAGGTAACATAAGCTAATAATAAACAAGTTTAAATGATTTGTTGTTGGTTGTGATCATATTCTAAAGATGTTTGGATTATTGAAAAGTATACAGCTCCCTTTCATCTGAGTGTTGAGAGCTGTTTCCATAAATTCATGTTGGGCTCAAAGTAGGGCTGCTCGATTATGGCAAAAATCATAATCTCGATTATTTGGGTCAATAATAGATATCACGATTATTAAAAACCATTAACCATTTACTTTGAAAACATCAATTTATTGAAGAAAATAATTTGAAAAGTATGTTTTTAACAGTTGATTACTCTGAACTTTAAAGGTGGGGTAGGTACGTTTCAGAAACCGGCTCGAGATACACTTTTTGTTATATTCCATGGAATGCTCTTAACATCCCGATAGCAATGAATATCTTAAGTGCTTTGACAAAAAATCCATAAAAAAATGTCATCTGTAGAAGCCGTAATACTGTAAAAAGTACAACCAATCGATTGGATGGCCTACCTGCCTGTCAGCCTTCCATCGGGGCACAAACTTATCTCGTGCCCTCATTGGTCATGTGCGCGTTCGTGTGTGTTGGAGGAGGGGCAGATTTTCTCCGGTTGTGTATTTTCAAATTCTAGCGATCTCGAGCCGGTTTCTCAAACTTACCTACCCCACCTTTAAGTATAATTCAACTGAAAAACCTATTTTAAAAAAATTAAAACGTTTTATTTCGATTATGTTGTTTTCATATTCGTTGCAAGCCAAAAACGTAATTGCGATTAAAATACGATTAATTGAGCAGCCCTCGCTCAAAGTGCACCAGATTGATGCATTTAACTTCAACATTTAAAAAAAATCTTCCTGGGGGTGCATGCCCCCGGACCCAGAGGATGTGACGTCCACCACCAAATAAAGCAGGTTAAAATAATTAAATTGCTACATTTCCTTTTAGTAAACACTGAAAACGGGTCCCACAGACCCAAACAGCACTCAAAGGTTAAAGGTAAGCATATAATAATGTTAAAATGTGCTAAATATATACACTGCAAAAAAACAAAAAAGAGGAGCAAAAGTAGCTCACGACTTGTTTTATTTTTTAAAGTAGCTCTCATCCTAAAAAAGGTTGGAGACCCCCGTTATAGAACGATACATTGGACAATTTTAAGCTTGGCCAACCATTTTATTGGAGCGATGAGGGACAGGTGGGGTATGAAAAGGCCCACCTGTTCAAAGTGGGGAATGACAGAAAAAGTTTGAGAACCACTGGGTTATTGTGACCGCACAACAGGTCTTGTTCAGTTTTGTTTATTCAGGAAGCGTTGCAAGAGGACTGAGAACAAATTACACACACAAGTTCATGACCCAAAACAATCATCACACACACACACACACACACACACTTATAAAAAGTATGGGTGACTTGAATCAGAGTGTGGTTTCCCTGACCTGGTCCGTCGAAGGCGTTGCTGGCCCCGTCGTTGTGGTCTCCTTCGTAAAACGCCAGCCGGATGTCTACGGTGCCTTCAGGGACCTCCTGGAACACCAGGCCCGACACGTTGCTCCACAGCTGGAAGGCAGCGCGCACCGCCAGCCGCACAGAGCCCAGAGACAGGTGGCGAGGCCAGTTCCCGATCTGGTAGGTCAAGTGACGTTTGTACCACTTTTCACCTGAAGAAAACACACACAAACACAGAGAGAGAACATTTAGGTATGAGACATGCAGGTATATGAAACACACTATTTTACAGCCATTGCTACTGCAGATTATCAAATAAAATCCTGGTAGTGTTTTACTGTGCAAGAATATTCCAACTTTTTGTCGGAAAAACACAATTTACTGTAATACAACTAAAGAGTTAATGCCAAAAAAAGTCTTAGAATAAACCAGAACGACAATGATCATAGTAAAGTGTTATGTGTGAACCAAAATCTTGATATTGCTATTTTTTGTCCATAAATGATATTGTAAAAACATCAATCAGCCACACAGTTTCACTGAGCCACATTACATGTTTCTTCACGTGGTGACTGTGGTAAGTTTGTGCAATCTAAATACCTTGTTCAGTTGCCATAAATACTCACTAATGCACAAAATCCCTGGTTGAAAATAGTAATTTGAGGAATATTTGCTGAAAACTGCAACACCCAGCTGTTTCAGGAAATTACTTCTTTTATGTGTGACCGGTTTTTAAAAATATACTTCTGCAGGAGGAATGAATGGGCTTCTGGCTGTTTTTCATTCTGTAACTGAGTATACATCTGACAAAGTATTTTCAAACAAATATGCACAGTGAGACCATGTTCTTTGTCTTCATCAAACTAATATGTCCGTTTCCTTTTTGTTTGCATGGTGATTTCATGCCTGGTATTTTTACTGGTTTTAATAATGACATGTAAAGTAGTTCTTGAGATGGTTTCATAAACAATTCATATTATTACCCACTGGAGTAGCTATGTATTTACATCATCTCCGTAGTATTATTAATTCGGATGCCAGATATCCCATGTTCAGCTGTGATGTTTTGAAGCAGAGCCTCTCCAAATCCAAAATGATAGCATATTAACACATCAGCTCACAGCTGGGCAAACTAACAAGCACTCTGTGTACACGCTCGAATAAACAATTTACTTCAACACGTGTCTGGGGTTTGTCAGCTTAGAAATAATTACAAGTGTCGCAAAATTCAGAATATGACATTCGTGACTTTGTATATACGTAGGATTACTAAACCTAGCAATCTAGAGACAAAGCAAACACACACAGACCCTCAGCCGTGCAGCACACAGTCACAACAAGCAGAGGTCGCCTCGCAGGAAACACTCATCAGATAATATGAACCTTTAGGGAGAGCAGCTGAGAGGCTGGAGTCTGAGTAGACTGCAGTGGTGAAAGAGTTGGTAAACACATTTTAAACATGTAGTAGAGTTAGCTGTAATAATCATATAAATCAATTTTAAATAATGTGGCCCCCTAATTATTTATATTGCTTATTATAAAATTGCAGGATGAATATCTCTTCAAAACTATTTTTTTTTAAAGAAAATCCATCAAATACTTCAAGTGAAATGCAAACCAATACTCCATTTCATTATTCTATTTAAGACAATTAGACTGCATTTATCTTATGATTATGTTAAGAAATGTTATCAATATACATTTTTTCATATATCTTACCAAAATGTATCATACACAATACTAGCAGAAGAACAAGGTTTATCAATATGCACATTTTATAGGCACTATTTTCTTTCCCTTTTACACATTGTTTATATCAGGCTCATGGTTTTGAGTAAGACCAACAGACAAACATAGACAGACCACCATGGAAAATGAGCACACTGCAAAGGTACAGCGGTCAAACTCAGGTCCTGCCATTTAAAAGTATTTGTACTTGGTAAGAAGGCTTGAGAGGGGGAGACACAAAGTGTGAAATCAAATCACATGGCAGTATTCTGTGTAATGCACTTAAGCCACGAAGGCTTTATAAATGTACCCATACTTTCACATTTGAAGCTAAACTAGAGAGTGGCGACATACATCAAGCTCACTTAGAGTTGTCCAAATATTTAGAGATGTGGTCAACGTATGCTTGCCTCGATGTGAAGACTAAATGTGAGTGGGAGGTCTGCACATTCGCCTGCATCGCATCATACAGACGCAGTCAGGTTTGAGTATTTTGATGAAGTTATTTCAATGCAGTTTGTGCAAAGTTAGATATAGAGTCAGAGAGAGAGTGATTAACAATAGCTTTGCACTACATACTCTAAACTGCCATGAGATCTCAATCGCACCCTGGAGAAAGAAAATATCTGGAGCCATTAAGACATGCGTCTGGCAAAACATCGGTGTGTGTAAATAAATACACAAACAGAATTTGTGCTTCAGCCTTAACTAAACACAAATCTCGGGGTCAACATGAGAGCAGTGTAAACTTGATCCTGAGCATTTATGTTGCAAGGCTTCACAGAAATATTACATGATAAAAGTGAAAGCAGCAGGACCTCGAACACTACAAGTCTTTCCATTAACAGAATACAAAATAAACAAGTAGGTAGGTTTCAACCCAAAGAGAAATGTAAGTGAAAGTCAGATTTGTATACACAATTCAATATCTGGAACAGTGGAGTTATTTGACACTCGAACACACTCCCCTACTTTCCCAACCCTGTTTCTCTCCCAGATGAACGATACGCATTAGGCTTCTTGCCACGTGATGTGTGCAGATCTGTGTTCTCAGCAGAGCTCAGGGGCCAGACCGCCGCAGAGTCAGAGTCCCCGAGGATGGCAGAGAATTCAGGAAGTCAGATACACAAGACATTCCCCGACTTCCCTTATGGAAGCAATTATCATGATGCCCTCTATAGCAACAGTGTGGGGAGGGCCGATTATCACAGACATTAGGAAGTGACTGAGATCATCTCAGGGGGACATGTGTACCAAATTCCACGAGAAAGTATCCAATAGCTGGCAAATCAATTCATTAAATACACAGAATATCTACATCCTTGTTTATTCAGGGGGAAAAGTAGAGACACAAAAAAATAATAAGTTGTAGCCCGATCAACAACTGATTTTGCCGTCTTTCAGGCTACGTTGTTAGCAATTTCTGTCAATATTCAAATGGACTTTTTACTAAGTCTGAATTGCGGCAGACTGCGGTTCAAGTCCGACCCAGGAAACTTTGCTGCATTTCTTCCCCTCTACATCCCCCTTTTCAGTCTTTCTGTCTCTCTATAGAATAAAACACTTATGGTGCTTATCTTGGACCAGGGAGGTGGAATGTCAGCTCTGTAAATATCAGTGGGAATGACCATCAGATCCCACCACAAGCCAAGGTTTGTTTTCAGTTTCTAGGAAGCTCAGAGACAGCCATGTTCACACAAAACCAATCACGTCACAGCACAGCTGAGAGCGAATACATGCAGCACACCTGACTGTGCATATCAAGTCCATAGAGTAGCTGTCAAGAACAACCAGCCTAAAAGAGTCATAAAAGACTTGTAAACTAAATTCAATTATCAATACTACTGATGCAGAAACAACAAACGCTTAACATTTGCCGGGATCCTTATTTTTCAAATGGGTTCACATTATATGTAACATGTTGTCATATTTATTGTTGGTATTTAAATGTCATAATGGTTGTTTTTCCTGTAAACAAACATGTATTGGGTATCTGTCAGTCCTGGAAGCGGGATCCTTCCTCTGTCTTTATATTTCATCAAAAATCAAGGCAGCCTTTTAGACAAAGTGATTACAATTCATCCTAAGCATGCTTCAAATAAAGCATCTCCTGCCACTATGGGACAAATAAAACTAATATTTGAGTTTAAGGTGGTGGATGCACGGGCGCATTATACACACAATTTAGTCATTAAATTGCTGAACTACATCAGTGGATATGTGAAGCCAGATCAGAAAGAGGTCTGACCACAGGGTGTAAAAGTATCTGCTACTTAACTCTTTGTGTAATAATAATACTACCACCTGTCGTATGAGTCACGTCTGGGTGTAAAATAATGACAGAGTTTTTTCTTAATCAAGGACAGGCTGTAATCCAATCAAACAGTCCGCCACTCAGGAGAATATCTACTCATTGAGGAACGATGGCAAACAACATAATCCAGGCAGTCAGTTATGGATATGTCTACCAGAAGGAACATGTCAGGGACGGACAAGAAGAGGCCGCGGCAAACATCAGCCTCCGCTGCATTCCCTGAACATTAGCCAATCTCGTCAGTGATAGGAAGGAATGCAAGGGCTTCACACATCATGAGGCTGGAGGCTCAATGAGAGAGAGGAGGAGGAGGAGGAGGAGGAGGAGGAGGAGGAGGAGGAGGAGGAGGAGGAGGAGGAGGAGGAGGAGGAGGAGGAGGAGGGAGAACCCTCCTGCTGTTGTCACCAGGCTGTTGCTTTGCATTCACAAAGCATGTGAGGAATGACAGCACCAAAAAAAGACAATGAGAAAAAAAAGTGTCCACAACTTGTGTGTTTTCATGCGGTCTATGAGTCAAACACATGGTGAAAATGGATTCAGATCCATAAAAAATACAAATGATTTACTCTTAGTACTTTCCTTAACATTTCATTGAGTTCATTTATTAACCCTAACCCTAGTGTCACCAATTCCACAGATCTCTTAAGTCATATGGCCTCATCCACCCAATTTAAACCCCAGGCATGAGGGGAAATAAAACACATATAGCGAAAAAATATATATTATAATTTAAAGTTTTGGCCCCAGCTCCATTCGATTGCTCCCACACATGTCTATATAAGAGCAGAACAATTCCACCTCAAAGATGTTCTCTAAAGTACTCATAGGAGGGAGGATCTAAATTACCTCATGGAGTTTGTAAGAAACTTGCAGTGCCCAGCTGCACTCGTAACTACCGTTAAACACTTTAAATCCTGAGGCCTTTAGCCAGTTCAAATTGCAGTGATTGATCACCAATGGATGCTTTATTACTGTGTTTATAGCGGATAATCTCAAACAAGAGCCTCAATTATTCTTTAAAAGGCATTTAGGGAAGGAATCTAACAACAAAATCCCTACAGCATTACTTTAGGGGACACATCTTGGAATAATAGAGGAGATTGCTTAAACCCAAGGGCTCAAAGACAAACTGGAACTGAATCTGCATCTGCAAACTATGGGAGTGTTGTTCTTGACTAAAGGGATCTTCAAACTTTCTCAACCTACAGAGGAGCTCCTAAATAAATGTTGTTGTGCTGGTTTTTCGCCCATTAAAGATGACGTACTAGATACATGGACTTATGGACTTGTGTAATTGCAGTTAAAAGCAGGAATCATCCAGGCTGACTCTTGCAACATCAGACGCTCCTCCAGCTTTAATTACACCCCTCAGCTCCATTTAGTGCTTCAGTTTACGCAGGGGGACCCTCCCAGGTAACCGTTGTCTTTATGGCCGCTCCAAAACATCAACACAATAGTTCCATTTACAATAAAGGTTGAGAATGGTCAAGAAAAGTCCATAAAATGTACAAAGGGAAGTTAAGCTCAGGAATTATGGACATTTCATAGTTATAATATAAAATCCATGTTTTACTTCCAGCTACTCTAGTTATTACATCATGTTAAGATATTTAATTAAATGTAACTGACACCACGCACTGTATTCAGCAGTCATTATCCTCCAGGTCCCACCAACAGCAGCCGCACACAACAGCATGAACAATGCTGTAAAACTGACAGAGCGCCACGCTCTACAAGCTTGGAAAGTGAAGATGGTTGATGGATAAGTGCATTCATCTACAGTTTTTTTTGGAGCCACTCGAAGTGCATTTACAAAACAAGTCAGCACTTATCCATTCACACACACATTCAAACAGGGTTACCATACAAGAGGTAACCTGCTTATAATGAGTGTTAACATTCACACACACATCATTGGTTATGCAATTTGGTTGAATTTAGGGATCAGTATATTGCCCAAGTCACATGGGTATGTTGACCGCAGTTAGGGATCGAAGTACCATCAACAATGATTGACAGACAATCTCTCTACCTGAAGTCCCAGAAAAATATTTGTGTTGCTGTTAAATGAAGGTTATATCAAATTGAAGTTCAACTGTAAAATGGATGATTCTTTTTCATTTTAATGAAATACAGTCCAAGCAAATACTTAAATCCTGTTTGTTCACATTACTTTTTATTCTCATGGAAATGTCCACTTTGATTACTGCAACCTTATAGGTCATCACAGCTTGTAAGTGTTAGATGATGTCTTTTCTACAAATAAACATACATGCTTGCTCATACGGTAAACATACTCAAAAACAAATAATAAAATACACATGGTGACTCACACATGTACACTCTACAGTACCTTGTCCTGCAGACCTCCTGCGGCGCTGCGCTCCTCTGATGGCGCCGCTCTTCCCAGTGAACACGGCGTTTACTCTCTGAGCCCAGATCTTCTGGCTGCCCTCGTCCGACACGCCACAGCGCGGCTCCGCCATCTGCCTCAGGGTGGCCCCGTCCAGCTGGCCTGTCACAGGAAGCCGAGACAACCACTGGAAGTCACTGCAGGGGGGGAATGTTTGCATAATAATCAAGTTTAAAAGGGTATAAGACACTCCTCAAAATGCTGATGGAAATATACATATATATATATATATAATGTAATTGTTTAAATGGGCTTTGAAGCTTTTTAGCATTGTCACTGTGTGAGATAGTGGCTCAGGTGGTTCATCGACCTAAACATTTACAAACACTTCTCAATGTTATTTTTCAGGCAATCAAGAAGCTAAGAACAGGATGACATTTGACATGTTTCTCAACTAACACAGTTCACCAATCAGAAAGATGCACATGTTATAAATGCAAATTCAATTGTAAATGTTTACACAAGGAATAATGCATAATATTTTTTCCTATGTTGTTTTAACCTTTTGTGTTCTCAAAGAAGTGATATGGAGAGCTCTAAATCCCACTTTATTTGTAGAACTACTTTATAAGTAGTTTATTTTCTAATTCATTTAGGAGGGAATAAATCACAGGCCACTCATCCGGGCAGATGAGTTTATGGTGATTTGTTTTCTCAGTGATTCATTATTATATAGACGTATTGTATGTGTTCAAAGGCTCAGGTTGTTGTTAATTGGTTGTTGTGTTATATATTGTTTCCTATTATGAGTATGAAGGTTACCGGCGACGTGTTTGTTATGGAAGTTTTGGTCAAAATACAAATAGGGACTCCAGGGAGATTAGCTACTGCATCAATACTTTAGCTAAAGGGAATATAAAAATAGTTTCAGCCCAACATTTCAGTTAAAGCAAGCTTTTCCATCAGTTTGCCTTGTAGTACAGTCAGTGTAACAGTTGTAGAAATGCCTGGGTGGTTCAGAGAGGGTTCAGGGGAGGTTTCCCGGAGCAGGGGTGAGGGCGTGTTTACTGCCCTGCACTGACGCTCAGGCCGGGGGGCTTGTCCCAGACCAAGCTCACCCCTCCCCCTGATTACTCTGATAATGTAGAACAAAATACTGTATCTGCCACTTTGTTCTCATATCATATTCATATAAGGGCATTGAACGTCCACATTGATATTGGAACAAATGCTACCTATTTTTCTGAAAACAAAAATTAAGAACAAACAAAGACCACATTTACCACCTACCTGATAGCTGACTGCATCTCTACTGCATTGTGGATATGGTGGTCCGGATGGAGATAGCCGTACTTTTCAAGAAAAACCTGCAATTAAGGTAGAATGTGTTAATAGTACTCTAAACTAAACACAACCTTTATTGTCTGCCCATCTGTAAAAATGTGATAATCTCAATGGAACACTTTGCTTCTCATAAAACTCTCTGGTAAATTCCCAGAGACACATACCTTCCCATGATGAGAGAAAATAATAAATCATAAAAGTGTAAACACCATTTTCCATTTGTACTATAGCTGCTGTAGGTTGCCAAGGAGGTGTATAGATATGGACCACCCGTAAGAGAGAGAAACCCCCGGGGTGTCCCTGAAAATTCAGTCATTATTTCTCAAGCATTCAATGCAAACATCTGAGAATACTTCCATGACTATAAAATACACTAACAAAAAAGCAGCCAACTGGATACATGACAACAGATGTTGTGCGTTGTGGTTTAAGATTAGCCCTGTAGATGGTTTAATATGACGATCTCTCATGTGGATGTAGGTTTCGTGTTCAGACAACAGCAGATGCAGCTATGATTACAGATCTGGTGAAGGTGGCATGGAAATTAACATTGAGGCGATGATGGATTTGATTTTGCAAACAGGAATGTGCAACATAAATTTCCCTTTGTCCAATTAGAGACACAAAAAATGCCAGCAGGCTTTAAATGTAAGAACAAGAGTATGGTTGTGGAAACATATGTAAAATCCTAACACTATATTATGCTCCTGCAGCTTATGGATGGACAGGAAAGACAGATGTCAAATTAAACGAGTAATGTCCAAACCAAGGGAGGCAATTATATTGTAAAATCCCAAAACACCCTGAGACACAAATAGTTGTATTGGGCTCGGTCTCCCTGTATGTCACCATGCAGACACAAGTGTATGGGTGAATAAACTAAACTCACAGCACTTCTCAAGACAGAATTGGTTATATTTAACTTTTACTTAATACATGTAGTTTCCCAATAGCCTTAAGGAAACTTTCAGTACATCAATCTAAAGTGACTTGTCATTTTTTTTTTTAAAGGCACCTAAACCCTGAATTTGACCCTTTTATTAAATTGAAGTAATCTTATTTTAAACAATTGAATCTGCATTTTAATACCACCCCTGTTGTATTGAAAATTAAGTTGTTGTAACAACGTTATAGTCTAAATTGACTACTTTAATAAAATTAATATTGGATAGACTTGAGACGTAATTAATCGTTGTTAGGCATTCAAAGTTGAAGAAATGTGTAAAATTTGTTTTTTTACACAAAGGCCGGGCTTATGTTTGGAGTAAAATTCAAACAAAAGAAATCCAAAAAGTGTTCATTAAAAAGGTTCACAAATTACAGATACTAAGCAGGACAATACTGTTTAGGTCTAAAACCAAACTAATGTTTATATGTTTCATAATATTAGTAAAAGTCATAGATTATTAAGGAGATACAGAGTAAAGTATGTTTGTTGATGGACCCCAACATGATTGTGGTTAACAGCAGTATGACAGCAGGCAGAGCTGGGAACACTACCGGTACTTCTACTGCAACACAATTTACCTAAATAATGTAACTATAATATGCAAGAAATAACATGGTAAATGATACAGAAAAAGGAACCGCCGAGCGGCATTACGAATACGTGAATAATGTTCTGCAACCAGCTACACTATTTAAAATGCAGTATTAAAAGCTTTTAGCATCAACAACAAATCTAATATATCTATGTATCAACTAGAGACAGTGAGGCTGCATAGTGAGTAGTTTTATCATTTTTACTTAAATTATTTTCTTCAATATCATATCAGGTTAAATAAACCCAATGCGACTTTTCCTTATAAAAACGTGACGGGCTACTTCAAGTCAAGGTAACAATACGCTGTAAATGGTTTGATTGTTGACCATTATAAATAGGCTACTTTAAAGTCATACATCTACCGAACACTGTTGATCTAAAGCAAGGCGTACCCCCGGGTCGGAGAGCAGTGGGTCCCCCCCGGCAGTCTGCGCGGTGATGAGGCTCAGGGTGAGGACCCAGCATGGGACCCAGGCACTCAGGTCCCGGGCCGGAGGTCGGCGGCTCATCGCGGGGCAGCCTCACTACCGAGACCCGGCTCCTCGCATGGCGCATGTCTGTAGAGCTCCGAATATTTCTCTCATTGTTGGTTTTCCCCGCTGTCAGTAAGTGAGAGCATGCTGCTGCTCGCCTAACATCTCCATCCCCGCGAGGAGTGACGGAGCCTCCTCACCCACCGGGAGTCACAGGGGAGGCGGGCCGGTCCCTCCCCTCTGCAGGCAGCTACACGGCCCAATGCAAAGAGCATGGCAGCCTTTACTTATTTAACTAGTTCAACTTTAAAGATGCAGATTTAATATTATGCAACAAGTGTCTGTAATAATGCGAATAAATGGTACAAACTCACACGAGCACATGGAAAAGATCACAGTTTTATTTTTAATATTTTGAAAAAAAAGAACCAAAGTAAAACATTTAATCGGTTCATACAAAACATGGTACGAAGTCTACCTCACAAAAACGTCTGCGACTAGAATCTGAGAGGAAATTAAAAAGATGTACAAGGAAATAAAACAAAAAAGCAGAGGGGGGAAAAAAAACAAAAAATACATTTGACCACATGCCAACAGTGCCAATCCGCCCCAAAGTCCCTTTACAGTAGAACAACATCTCCGTCCTGCGCTCAGATGAGCAGTAATAGTTGGGATAGTCTGGCTTTGAAAAAGGAACGTAAATCGGTGATAAGACGTTCGGATAGATGTTCCTTTTCTCCAGGTTCTCCCGAACTAAACCCTCCCTCCATGGCGAACTCAAGGGCTGGAGTGGTTTCTATCTGCTCAACTCCTAGTATGGCCGCTCTCTTCTGTCATCTCGACGGTCACCTCTGCAAGGGAAAGACAGATGTGCGTTACCAGCTGAACATTTTTTCTGAAGAACATCGACTTCTGTCATTGAATTAACCGCTATCATAGACAGACAAAGATGAGTGAAATAGTGTCAATTTCCCCTCATTCACCTTCCCCTTCCTTTCAGTAAAAAAAGAAGCAGGCAACAGCACTTCACCTTCAGTGAGCAGCACTATATCAACAATTGCAAATACTAATGATCCTCCAAAGGACAAACACAAAGTGCCCGCCGCCCCCCCGGTGTAGTGGATTATTTAGACTCTAGACAAATTAATTAGCAGGGAGTGTCTGTAAGAACCTTGGTGAGACGACAGACCCAATCAGATATTGGTAGTTTGTTTACACCAAGAGGGTAAGGGGCAAGAATAGTTATACTCAAATCAGTGAGTATGCACCATACAAACATATCAAACAGCCGTCTATTGACACTACTCCTCCACAAAGAAAACAATCAAATGTAAAGGCCTTTGCCATCTCTTGAATTTTAAAAAGGCAGTGGCGATTCATTGGTCAATGTCTCAATTATTACATATTAAAGAATACTATAAAGATTGATAGAGAACATTTTAACCATGTTCCAGATTCATGTGCAACTATTCAGAGCGATTGCGCCCTACAGTGGTCATACAACCAAACTACATCAGCAGAGAGCCACAGATCAAACGGGTGTCCTTTGCATGTGATCAACAAAGAAAATGTACACACTGCCAAAAACAAAATGTGATTCAACCCACCTTCCTCCCATCTTGTAACCTCCTCCTCCATATCCTCCGCCACCTCCGAAGCCTCCACGGTCTCCCCCACGATCCCCCCCGCGGTCTCCACCACGGAAACCTCCTCCACGACCTCTGAAGCCACCGCCTCTGTCTCCGCCAAACCCTCCTCTGCCTCCACGTTCTGCGGACACAGCCAGAGGGATTATTCCAGTGAAACAAGGGGATCTTTTTCAGCAAGACCAACAGATGGTAGGAAAGCTTTGGAACACAAAGGATTGAAATAAAGAAGCACTCACCTCCACCAAATCCAGCATCTCCTGGTTTGGGAGCGCCACACTTGTTACACTCCTGCCGCCGGGCGAAGTTCATGTTGCCACAAGAGCTGAGGACAAAAACAAAATGCATTTAAGACAACATCACAAATGGGCAAATCGGGGTACGATGGTAACAAATAAATAAAAATGTGTGAACAGTAGGGGTGTAACGGTACACGTACCGAAATTATTCGGTACGGGCCCTTCGGTTCGGTACACGTGTGTACCGAACGAATATAACATTAAACGTAAAAAAATTGAGAATGTGAACAACTTCATGGAAGTAATCTCAGGTGCTGCGTCGCAGCATTCAGAGTAATTTGCTCCCATTGTGTTCAACGCATCATAGAGCGAGCAAGTCATTTCATTGGACGAGCTGGTCAGAGGGAAGCGTTCAAATGTAGTCAGTAATTTGAGGAACTGTCGAAAGCAGATAAAGTTGAGCTCGAAAATCCTCCAGCATCATTGAAGTCTCCGATTTGGGAACATTTTGGTTTCGCAGTTACGAACAAGGATGACGGACAAAGACAGGTGGACCGAACCAACGCTGTTTGTCGGCATTGTTCAACTAAAATTGGTTACGCGGCTGGCAATACATCAAACTTGCACACTCATTTGAAAAGGCATCACCCGAACGTGAATATCACCGGTACCAAAAGACTGAAGTGCAAACCCAACTCCCGCTAGCATTTAAGCCTCCACCACTCGCAAAAAGTTCAGACCGAGCCAAAGCTATTACAAACGCCAAATATCCTTATGTTGCCATGTTAGCAAAGCGCTACCTGGCTGTATCCGCTACTACCTCTGTAAATAATTCAATGGAATTCAGCCGAGGTCTACTGTTAACAAACTTATGTCAGAATGTAATCGTTTACTTCCAAGCAATGACGGCAATTGAGAAGTCTTAACCAACGCTGGTTAAATTCACATTTTCTAATCATACCGAGACTTTTCATATTTTAGTTAACTTCTTAACCCCCGAGCCTGTTTTCCAGGTCTCAGGCTCGAAAATGACATTCCCAGAACAAATGACCACAACTTCACTTCTAAAAAAGGGGTAAATTAATAAAAAAATAATCTCAAAGCAATGATAAACCTGTGAGTTGGATGTAGAAAAGTTAGAATCAATATTTTTTTTTTTTAAAAGTAAATTCAGATTGAACATAGTAAAAAAAGTTTATTGTGTCCGTCCAAAAAATAAAATAAAACATTACTTATAGTGAAAACCACCCTTGAATGATGGGATGGTAGACTAAAAGCTTTAGGATTCCAAACTATAACATAATAAGTAGCCTGTATCAAGATTGATGCAAAACAAGTTAAATTTGACCTTTTTAGACAGATTTAGCACAAAAAAAACACTTCTGGGGTAATTTGACCTATCTCTGGCCCCCCTTGGTCGATTTTGATGAATGACATCTATTTTTAACTGTTAGAGCCAATAGAATCGAGGGGAAGTTCCACATACACGTAAACCAAATAAGAGTGAGAGTGACGGGTAGCCAGAATACCCAAAACAGGAAACTGTCATACACTCTAGTAGCTATCATTAGCAGCTAATGTGAAAACTCAATTTTTGACATAAAAATTGAATTATGGATTATCAAAAACCTTTTCAAAGTGACAGACACATTTGATTAACCTTCAGCAGCGTTGTTATCGTTTTAATACCATCGAACACAACTTTTGATCAGAATAACAGCTAAAGGTGAGCATATCTCCGTTTTTTGCTACATAAAGCTACGTGTTGTGATGTCTGTGTTTGCTTCCCCTGTCACGAGTTCTGGTCGCTCAGTGATGCTACTGATATTTCTGCATTTTTTCACTCCGGGCTCATTTCTTGCGAGACTTGTGTTGTGTTTCGGTAAAAAAATTTTCATATCGTCAGTTAGCTGAGTTTCTTCCCGTTAAATGAGTATGACACATTAATAGTTAATTAAATGTTAAGAAGCCCCGTGACACAGTTTCGTGACAAAAAAGCCTGATAAGGCTTAAATTAAACAAAGTATTGGATTCTTGTGAAATTGAGTTAGGAAATGAATGAGGAATGGGATTCATTCCCAAATAATTTTTTTTTACCATATCAACAGTTCCTCCACCACGTAATTAGCCAGGTGTTAAATGCGCCCCTTGTGCTGCAGCCCCCATCAACATACTTTAAACATTAGCATCAGAAGCAAACTAACCTGTTGGGACAGGGCCAGTCTCCTCCCTTGATGTCAAAGTTAGGTCCGCCTCCTCCTCCACCTCCTCCTCCACCACTGCTGCGGCCTCTGAAACCTGAAAGCAGAAAGCGATTGGTCAACACATTCTAGAGGGGAAATATTCACATGAGCACAACATATAGATATTTGACACAGCTCAATTTTGTACACACCACCGCCTCCTCCACCTCCTCCACGTCCTCCGCCTCCTCCTCTTCCTGCGCCTCCACCTCCTGCTGCTCCTCCTCTCTGTGTGAACTCAGCTCTGCGGGTGGCAAACGATACTTTGAGAGTTTTCCCGTTAAACTCCTTGCCTGTGATGAAAAGACAAAATATCCGTGAGAAGGATCCTGAACGTTTAGCAGAATTGATTTTAAAAATGTCAACTCACAACACTGGTCTTACCATCAAACCAGCTGATAGCAGCTTTGGCAGAGGGCGGGTCATCGAAGGACACGGTACATTCTCCCTTTGGCTGACCGGTGGCTTTATCCGTGTAGATGTTGATCATAAGAAGGCCAGTCTTTTTGTTCAACTAAAATCACAAAATGAGGACAGGAGTCTCAGTGGATATTCTACTCAACACGATGAAAGAATATATTTGTTCAGGTTTCTTCCATACCTTGATGATTCCTATTTGCTTGAAGTAGTCACCAATTTCCTGAACTGTGGCGTCTTCTGACAGTCCCTGGACAAAAATGGTGTTGTTGTCAGAGTTGTCCTGATCATCTGTGGAAGAGATAGACAGAGAAGACAGCAGCAGTGATTAGATATGAGATCGACTGTCCACCGAAAGGCGGAAATAAAGAGCAACGAATTCACAAATGATCATATCTGTATGCGATGGCAACTCTTGGTAAAAACTTGGAAGGCTGCACTACCATCTAAATGCATAAGAGTCAAAGTAAGCAACACTTATAACAGGGTATATGCAGGAACCCTGAAGTCAAAAGTAATACCTTTAAGACCTTTTTTAAGACCCTTTCCATACATTTTAAGACCTCATCTCCACTTGGAGTTTTAACCAGTTACACACCGTAACTTATTTCATTTTAAACCCGTCACAATGCTTTCTGCGCGCGCGCCTGTCCGCGAAGAAGCGAACTGGCGACACTTTACCTCACAATTACTATATACATACAGTATTGATTTTCCTTCCAACCATTTGGACGCAAACTTGCATTTCTCCATAACGATGTTGTTTAACAACCGGCGTAAACGGACCTTCGCGTGCCATCAAGCAGTGAGCGTGCGATGTCCTGTTCAGATGACGTCAAACCCAACGGGATGCCACAAATAAACTACACACCTACGCCATGATTACATTCAGGCACACTGTAGAACACAACCTCTTTGGACCATTTATATACTTATTGAAAACAAGCTTAAACATTTAATACCTTGGAAAATGCCGTTTAATACTTTTGAATAGCATTGATTGATCAACTTTTAATACTATTGAAGACCCTGCGGACACCCTGTATAAGTCATTGCTGCTTATTTGCAGAAACACAACAATTATATTGGATTAACTTCAAGTTAAGATTCTTACCGTGTTCATCCCTTGAGTCCAAGTCTCGAGAGCCTGTAAAAACAGAGAAAAGGTGGAAGAACTTGAGCAAATAAATTTAAGAAACTGTCGCACGGTTTCACACAAACAATTATTAACTTCATCCCTACCAATGCATAATGATAAAGGAAATTAAAGAATGTCCACGTTTACAGCTTTCTGATGGGTGTTTTTATACCGTTGCATCACATACCAACACCGTGCAACAAGAACAGAATCGTTCTGGTTTTGTTTTTTTTGAGCTTACACCAGAAATGAAAACCACCAAAACCTTCTTCGTCCTGGGAACTGCTGTCAGTTACTATCAGCCCTCGTTTTCATGCAACAAATACCATTATTTTACAACTCAGGCTCCTGTTCTTTACCGTATGTGAAGTACTTTAAGAGAAACCCTGCTAAGAATAATAAGTGGAGTCCCATGAGGTCTGGACATGAAAATGGTGGCATTCACTGAGGTTTTTTTTTTAATCCCCCCTTTTTCTTTTTTGCTAACTCAAGTTCTTTCCTCCCCCACCGACACAGTTCTGATGCTCGTCACTTACCACCGTAATTTTTGTAGCCACCACGGTCACCACCTCTGCAGAGGAAAAATTGGAGATATGATGGCTTTTCCTTTGTCCCAACTGAGAGCTCAAAGCTCCACTACATCCCCATCAGTATGCACTCCCGCCAGGGTGTGCGACTATGGTGGAAATGTCTCAAACGAGGAATGAGTTAGTCTTTGACATTAGAGATCATTGAACAGACGACTAGTAAAGCTCTGACTGAATAATCGGGTATACGGTTGAAGACAATACTCACATCGGTGTCACCGTTTACAATAAATGTTTTTTTTTCATTTACATGACCAAATTGGATACCAAGAGCCGGAAAACCAGCTGAATTTTCTTTCTTTTTTTAACACGAGAAGCCAAATTGGTGTGAAGGGGTGTAGCGACTGATAAGCAATCTTCCACATAGAGCATTTATGAGATCCTTTAACTGAGGTCCAAGTTTTAGTTCAATGAACACCTGTAGTATAAAATGTAGATCCATGTTAACACAACACACATGTTCGCCATCGTCAAATACACAACACTTGTATGAAACCTGTTGAATGTGAAGCAGCTGAAGATGTAGCTCCAGGTCTAATAGCATCGTTTCAGTGGCGTTTCCAAGGTTCAAAAACTAACATGTGGTCCTTGAGCACAACAAACACCAACATTGATAATTTGGCATTTCATAAAAGTATGGCTCCTGGAGATTTAATTTGAAAAATATGAAGAAAAAATGTCTTCCCTCGAGGTCAATTGATAACATTTAGTTACAAATTTTAAAAAATGTCTTTCACTGGTTTCACGACCAATAAGAGGCAAATAACCGCCAGTAGTGTGGAGCAACATTTGGCGTTCTTGGATAGTAACAAAGTATGCTCCCCCAGAAGTAAATAAATGCTATACTTGTACGCAAGGAAAAAACAAATATCTCTTAAAGTGTGAAGGTTAAAAAGGACCCTTTCATGGTAATGTACCCATTGTTCTCCTTGCAGAATATTTCACAGCCTCTCAAAATGGCTCTCTTCCCGTTTCAAAGACTGTTCTGTTGAAGGATGGACAAAACCTGTATGCAATTCTGGGATAATACGTCTGTATAAACTGGTCTCAGGTGTCTAAGAGCTGCAAATTGGGGGGGAATATTCAAGGTGGAAACTTTCCATGGGCATTAAATCAGCATAAAGTAAAAAAAAGATAGGGGTCATTTGCTGAGAATGTGTTGACCATGACATGTGAAGATAAAGTCCACACTTTTTAACCACACCATTTTGCCAAACAACTACCTAGTTTATTTTAAATAGAGCGTGAAATTGTCTAAAAAACATTATTTTGGTTGAAGGTTAACAAATGTTTTACATTAAGAATGAAAGAAAAATTGATTAATTAAAAACACTGTAGTTAGCATGCTCATTCAAGCTATATTCAACATGTTAACGGCTAGCAAGCAAACACTAGCATAATATGACACCAACGTATAAACTGTACTTCGCTTTAGGTTAGGTTCTCATGATTATATATATATGATAATATAATGCATTCACTTTAGTAATATAATTAAAACTTACATGAACGCATGGAGTCCTTTGGCTGTGAGCTACATGTTTGACAGGAGCATGCACTGAGCATGCAGCACCAGCTGCTGGTCAACAATTAGTTCATGTTATATAAGAGTGTGCTGTTGAATGTAGTCCGTGGTTACTATTTAATAAGAATGTATCTACTATAAAACCTGGTGTTGCTTTTTAAGTGCATTACCCCCTTAAATAGCATTCAAATAAAATTCTGATTAATGGAAATATGCAAAATTCTCAAACGTAACTTCCCTTGGAAACTTCCCGACCCTTTGCAACCCTAGTTGTGCTTTTCAAGCTCCTTTCCTTAAGCCTAAAGATAACAGGTAGATCCTCCTAACCTCTCAATAACCACCATTTATGCGATTAGCGATCATTGGACCTTAACAGCAATGTTGATTAAATACATCCATGCATTTCATTTAAATTAAATCAACCTAAAAAATAAAGTCTGAAGGGTGAGGCACCTGGAGCGCAGACAAGGTTTACCCATGTGATCTGTCACATTGGAGGAATCCAGTTTGAGAAAGAAAGAAAAAAAGATTTACATTTTTCTTTTTACCAGAGTTTTGGGATCTGGAGCACTAAGCAGATGACTGGGGAAATCTATGTGGGTCTAAGTAGTTGATGAGTGACGATGTGTGGACAGGTCATGTCTCATTTCACAGTGTATAGGAGGTACCTTGGGGGCAGTGGCAGTATGCAACTTACCCCATACCAGGAGGTCCTCCTCTTCCTCCGCGGTCGTATCCACTACCGCGGTCGAATCCACCACCACTGCCACGGTCGTATCCACCGCTGCTGCCACGGTCATAGCCACCACCGCTGCCACCACCCCCACGGCCTCTGTAGCCCCCTTCTCCATCCGCACGGTCTCCCTGGTCACGTCCAAACCTCGAACCCTGACCCCCTCCTTCACCTGGTGTGCAGAAAGCCTTATTGAGCCACTTCCCAAGTTCACTTGTGAGTAAAGGTGCACTGTTAGGGGACTGCAATTTTATTTTTAGCTCAGATTCTGTCAAAAAAAATTCTCAGCAAATGTGTTTCATGGCTGTTCATGTCGCACACCTGGCAAATTACCAGGTATTGTCGCAGCCACACAGTGTTCAAGTTAGAGTAGGCACATTTCTGACCCTCTGGAAAAAAGGGTAGTATTCTGACAATCTGGAAAAAGTCATTAAATGGAATTGGCGCTCAGAGAAATCCCAGAGAAGAACTAATAAAAAAGATATTTACACCTTTACATTCTTGTGAATAATTGCTGCTCTATAAAGAGCAATTTATAAACAATTAGATACACATATTATATTCATACCAAATGGTTGAATTTAGCAGCTCTAGATTTGAAGTATAAAAATGTTTTTGCAGAATGAAATGTTCATAAGAAGAGTAACAATGACATAGTTCCTTGAAAGAAAAGTAATTGTCTATGTACACGTGGGCACATTTGTGTAGATGTAGTTCTAACATGAACACAAGTTATTTGTACCTTCGCTCCATCTACCATAGCTGCTGCTGCTGCTGCCGCCGCCGCCTCCTGGTGCTGCGGGTGCTGCTGCTGCTGCTGCTGGTGGTGGTGCTGGTGGTGGTGGTCCTCCTCGGCTCTGGCCTCCGTAGGAACTCTGTCCATAGCTGTCTCCACCTGGAGCCTGGCTACCATAGGAGCTTTGCTGCCCGTAAGACGACGATTTGTTGCCATACCTTGAAGTGGTTTGAGCAAAAAATGGTTACAGTTAGCAAAAAACTAAGATGTAAATATTGGTCTCAATTGGTCGTTTTCATCTTTGATCAGAACAGTAAGACAGGAAGTTGTCATTAATTAGTCGTTTCTGGTATTGTTCAATAATGCTACATCAATTATAGGTGAGAATGCATGTTACTAAGCTATTGTGACATAGAAAAGGTCTTACCCAGAGGAATCTTGTCCGTACGTATCAAAGCTCTGTTCCGGAGGAGGTTGGCCATAGCCTCCTGACAAAGACAATTCACAAGTGAGAAAGATACTTCTTTGAAATCAAATGCATTGTATAATTCTATGTATTGTACTTTTCTATTTGTATACCTTCACATTAACAAATATCTGAACACGACTTTTGAAAACACCATGAATATACAACTTTCCATTTGACGGAACAAATTCCATCAGAGATATTCTCATAGTTTGGACTAAAAAAGGTTTACATTTTGAGCAAGAATTTTATGACTTAAGATGCATTATCGCAATGTATTATTCAAAGCTGTTCAGCAAATTGACACAGTAGACATGACCGTACCTTGTGTTGCTGTACCTTGTGTTGCAGCGCCTGGTGCAGCACCTGGCTGTCCATAGCCAGGGTAACTCTGTCCATTTCCTTGTCCATAACCCTGTCAATCAGAACGCTTGGGTTTTCAGATTATGATTTAAAAAAAACAACAATTTGAATGATAAAGATTACAGCAAACAGGCTGGTGGTAAATTGGGGAAGGGTCTTACCTGTCCACTCTGCTGACCGCCATATGACCCATAGCTTCAAAACAGAAGACAAACGCAGTTAGCTTGTGGTTTGAGATGCATTGAAACACTCTATTGAGTCTTTGGTATAAATGTTCAGGGGAAATTTGACAAATGTTATGTTGAGGTACAATCAATGCTAACATTTATTTGAATAAAAAATACATTATTCAGTGCATGCTGCATTGACAACCTAAGCATTGGCCTCTCTGCTGCATCCATGTCTCATAGTTTAGATGCTATTTACTCTGGTAGGAAAGGAACATAATCTTAACACCTCACTTACAAAGAGACTAGAAGGCTAAAATAGCCCGTGGGTACCCCATACCACTAACTAGGTCAGTGTCATGTGACAACACATTTTGCAGCCTATTTCTTTTTTAATATAACACACTGAGGAATGTGTTGCTTTAAATTACTAAATATGCCACCAACACTCCTTGGACGTCATAAAAAGTCTTGAGTACATCATTTATTTGAACCCTGATGTCCTGTGTTCATATGCAACTTCATTAGCAGATCATTCAAAAATAACCAATTCGATAATGAATTTCTCCTTGTCACAATTGTATGTTAGAGTAAACTACAATATTAAGGTGTTAAACTGACAAAAGACATTTAACACATCGGGCTTAGAAAAAGTGTCTCTCATCAAGTATCTCAGACCTTTTATAGAGCAAACCATTACCTTTAGATAATCAGGAGTTCAATATATACCAAACATATTCCAAATTGTAAACACTTAATCACTACCATAATTTATCTCCAATTGCTCCTGCATAACTTGTATTCACTTTGGTTTATGGGCCTACTATGATTTATTTATGTTACTATATAGTTATCTGAAGCTCATGTATAATTATTTATATTGTTGTGCTGCTGCAACACCAACATACAAATAATCAGAAATGGTTTAATGACCAAAAAGGTTTAAACATACAAGGAATTTGCTTTGGAGTAAAATGGTGCATACAAAAACACAGAATGAAAATCATGTTGATGAAGAAAGGAGCTAACTATTAGGCTACTGTTATAAAAAGCTATCCCAAAAACTATTTTAACCACAATTGTAACACAACATATAGGTAAGGAACAGGGTATAGTGAAATAAAATAATATATTGTCATTACCTCTGTGAGCCACCGAAGCCTGAATCTGAAAGAGAAACAAAACAGGGTTGAATCTTCCAAAATAACAAAGCGACTATATGCACTGCTAGCTTGAAGGCAGAAAATAGAGCAACCGAAGGCCCGTACCCACGCCAATCTACCAAAAATGGCGGTCAATTCACTTTAGGCTAACTCTTGAAACGAGACAAACTACGACATGTGTATACATGCCCATACCATACCCGGCATGATTTTCTTTACATCAACCCATATTAAATGCAAATATTGCCAAATTATCTTTTAACTAGATGTGTGTACGTTTCGTGTCTCGTTTGGTAGGAAAACATAAGCATCGATATAAACAAAGACGCGTTCATGCTAGCACCTCAAGCTAACTACGACTAGGCCCTTTTCACTCTGCGGTACACACATATTATAGATTGTTGGCACATTCATGGGGTCTTAAAGGAGTACAGCTACGTGTCATACGGGAGTTAACCCCCTTGTGGAAACAAATGTAGTCAAACACACGGCAAAGCTAACTTTGTTCTGTTATTGAAAGATGTTCCAGGAGATAGACGAAGCCCTCCATGGCCTCGAGGTTAACTGCTAATGTAGCACCTATGCTATTCGTTTCACTTTTTATTAGCCTAGTTTATACAAAAAAAACAATGCAAACAATGATAAACAGACAAAGTACTTGTTGGCTTACCAGTGGCCATTCTGTGACGTTGTATATATAGTTAAAATACAGTGAAGTGTGTTTCTTCTGAATAGCTGATAAAAACGCTGGTTGAATGTACGCAGCGCCACAGAATTGAGCCGATCACTCTGCGACAGTTCCCTTAATGCTGCCCTTCTTCTTCCTGTTGGAAACACTGCTCCTATTCAACGAGAAGTCACAAGGCCGCCACCTACTGTCTTACAGCGGGAATAAGGAGGTAGCTACAATACAATAGACCAGAAGTTCATAAAATATCAGTTACAGTTATGTGTCACAGAAAATAGTTGGATTTTTCTTATTGTCCCTTTTTTATAGCAATATAATATTCTACTTTATTTCCCTTTTTATTTGTATTGTTTTCCTTTAGCCTTTCATTGATTTCATATTGTATTTCCTTTTTGCCCTGGAAATTACCTTTTTAATCCTTCCTTGAAACCTGAAGTATGTGTGTACACATATACGTGTGTATATAAGAATATGCTGAATTGATATTCACTCTTTTCTATCCCTAAAAACTAAAGGATCATCTTGTTTATGCAAGTCTAGCCCACTATTAACATTGTTAAATAATGAATGCATTAATATTATGTACTGTATCTTAAAGGCAGATGATCAGATAATTGTACTTGATGTGTACTTATATCTAGAAAAAGTCATATCACAATCTAAAAAGCATTACATTTGTTTTAGTTAACTATAAATATTATTCAATTCTTTATTATTTCTTCGTTTCAATGTATGATTAACAATGTCTAACTTTCTTCTGTACCCTGACTGCAAGACTCTCAACCTCTTTTGTTGGGGTTCAATTCCGTTTTACTTTTGTGGGTTTGAAAAAGTTTAAAAAGTGTGTTGACATCTTTAAAATGCAGAAATTCTTGTTTATCTTTAATCCATTGGGATGCACAGTCATTTGATTGAGTTTTGTTTTTAATTTGTAACTGTTTTGTTTTTTTAACTGACATGGTGCTTCATTAAATAAACTATTTTTTAAAAATCAAAAAAAGTAAAGCTTTATGAAAACTATTTGATCTAACAACCGGCTTTATTATGTCAGTCATCATAACAGATTTAGTTCAGATCACATGCACTCATACGTCATTACGCTGGCTTCTGGGAACAGGCTGCTGACGGTAAGGTCACTCATGATTAAAACACAATTAAAACAAACACTGCAGCTCTGTGTGATTCAATCTCTCAACATTACCGCCTCATAGAGTGATGGATCTGAAACCTCATGTCTTATAACATGGCGGACAGATGGTTGAGATAAAATGTCAAAGTAAATAAGTTTGTAAAAGAATTATGCAATCATAAAGTTCAACCTTATTTAATCACAAAAAAGCCAATAAATTATTCCAATTTTATTCATTACAAAAATGCATGCCTTGAAAATATCAAATAATTACATCATAAAGTGGAATGACAAATAAGTCACAGTACTGGCTAAAGTGACTTTCTACCACAATGAAAGCATAGACAAAGACACGTTATCAAGTTAGTAGAGCATCAGGGTTTTATATGCTAACTTATTACATAAGGCAGTGTAAAAAAAAGGCACAGGCTGCACTTCAAATGGTCCGCTGACATCTTCAAACTCTTTTTATTCACACAAAAAGATTGAGATAAGCACCGGCTGACTGAATCTGGGAGATGCATGAACTGTCCTGATATTTCTCGGTCATTTCCCCCATGTAGTGGTGCATAATGTGATAAGACAAAATTAACATTTCATACTTTGCAAACAACCACCATTTGGGAGGCCAGATATGATTTCCAAGACAACATTTCAAATGAACATTTTACATATATTACAGGGAACATAGAGTTGATTTTTCATTACTTTTAAAGACCTGCTTTTATGGAAAATAAGTTGCACATGCTGACGTGCATTTTTCTATAAATTATCTTTTCATTTGCATCACTTTTTGTACCTCTCCAAAGTTTACTGTCACTGATTAAAATCAACAGCAATGTTTGCATATCAGGCACAATCTCTTCCAAAGATAATGGCATACTTGGCATAATTGTACCAAATTTTCATATATGTTCTAAAACATTTATTATATTTAAAGTTATTTCCGAAGTACTACAGGAAGAGCTCTGAGAGAAACTGAAGTTAGCACCCTATCATGTATAAAGCGTCCCTTTTCTCTCTTTGCAACAGGAACAAACAACGCTCCAAATGTTCACATATAATCCAATATTACCAGTTGAGGACTTTGTGTGTGACTGCGGCATTGAACCACAAACCATGCAACATCTCCTGATATGCCCCCTGCTGGAGCAACCCTGCACAACATCGGACTTGGCAGAGAGAAGGGACAGCAATGTGTTCAGCTGTGGCTGAACCACATCTAACAAAGCCCTGTAACTGACTGTCTTGTGGACACGATAAGAAGAACCAGTTGAGGAGTTATAACAGTTAGATTAAAGTTAAAATATGGCAAACTGAAGGACCTATGTTTCCGATTGAAATACTTCCATGTTCACAATGGACTTATATCATGTACATTCAGAGCTGTATGTCCACAATGTTTGATAACAGCCAATCACACAAATCGATTCATGTATATGAGAGGATCTTATATCAGACCATAGTTTTGTCTCCTAAAACAGACTGCGTCCCAGATACATAATGTAGTATACTTATGAAATACAGATCAAACTGCTGAATGTGTTTATCAACAAAACCTGCTGAGGTAGTGTTCGCCTCACAATCATGTGCTACCTGTTGCTCCCTTGACTAGGGAGATGAACAATTCTTTAATGGTTTTATATTTAGTTGTGATAAAACGAGACACACAATAAAAATAGAACATTTAAAACCACTCGAGCAGTGAGTCTGAAGCTCTTTAAGTCCAGACATCCTGTGAGTAGCGTCCCTTGGTCATCAGTTTCTTGACGTAATCTGTGGCCTGTGTGCGCGTCATGCCTCCCAGCTCCTCCGCAATGTCCTGGAGGGCCGTCTGCACATCCTTAGCCATGTTCTTCGCGTCCCTAGATCAGGAGAAAGATCACGTCAGATTAAAGTCCTCTTTAGGGGTGTTCTGGTGTTATTTTTTCATATTGCTTATCCATCTATTGTAGGATTTTTCCCTTTAGTGGCATCTGTTTTTGTAAAAAAAAAAAAAACATACTGTTTCCATTTACTCGAGTATTTAGTACTTGAATCAAAAAAGTAATTATCAGCCGGCAACAGTGCATCTACAACTTGGTGGACGTCTTTTTCTTTTGATTCCTAAATCCTGGCAATTAAAAACAATTCTTTTTATTCCACTAGGCGGTGCCAAAGCACCAAAGATAAAGCGGGTTTCCATTATCAAGCAAGCATTTCCTCCCCAGTGTATGTTCCCAATTCCTGTTAATCAAATGATCACAAATAATCATCCACATCACTTCAAGTGTTCCAATATTCGACAACTAAATGCAGTATGTGAAAGTTCAATCTTTTATAATACATTAAATGCAAATGTTTTGCTGTTCAAATGTGTTAATTACCCGCAGACGTAGATATGAGCGTTGTCTGAGTGAATCAGCTTCCAGAGATGCTCCTTACTATTCTTCAGGAGATGCTGCACGTACACCTTTATTTTGGAAAATGGAAAGAGGAAACATTGTTCAAAATGTGCATCATATGTGTATTTCCAAAAGCTTCAATGACTTTCCAGGCCCAATTCCCTCAAATGCAAGGACCTTACACAACGTAATTGAGTTACAGATCAAGGTCTTATCAATGTGCTGCAGGCTTTGCATTGGGCCATGCATGTCCCATAGATATTTAACTAATGTTAAGTAAACAATTACCAATATTATTGAATAACACAACATGAAGTTGCGTTCGGCTCTAAAGACACTAAGAGCAGTCCTACCTTCTGCTCCTGGTCTCTGGAGAAGGCGATGTTGAGCTGCGTTAGAACTCCTTTCTTCTCCGCTTCCTCCAGCTCCTCCTGGTAGATATAATCCTCGTTCTTATATCTGCAGCCGAAATACAACACAGTTTCTCCAACCTCCTTTCCTAAAAGGAAACAAAAAAACAATGGTTATGTTTCAGCTATTGCATTTAGCTCTTCTAATGAGTTTTTTTAACTGATCAAGTTTGTTTTACAATTTACAATTCCTACTCAACTAACAAAAAGGTCTGTCTTCAGAGTAACAGGAAGCAGGCTAATAACTGAACTAAGTTCATTAAAGCACTGACTGCCCGTACCCATTAACCCTTCAATGCTTTATGCCATGTATTTTGCTGTGGGCAGTGTGGTGTACACACATATTTTATTAAATCTGTGTAATTTATTGTGTTCCTTCTTTGTCGAAAGTATCTATAAACACCTTGTTCTTTGAGCCAGCCTCTCTCCTGGATGAATCCCATGAAGGGAGCGATGCCTGTCCCGGGGCCGATCATGATCACGGGGTTGGTGGTTTTGAAGGGAAGGCGGAACTGAGACTTGCGGATGAACATGGGAACAGTGGACTTGTGTCCGTTGTCAGTGACCAGTTTGTTCTTCAGCCAGTTGGTGGCGACTCCCTTGTTAGTGCGGCCCGTCGGGGTCTCGTACTCCACCACCACCGCACAGATGCTGATGCGGTCAGGGTGAACCTGCAGAACAGGAGAGAGTTACCAATATACTTTAAAGCACTGAATGGTTCAGGGCGAAAAAACAGTTCTGATATTCTGCTACATCATTCTTCGTAACTCTCACGTCACCTTGAATCAGTATGCCATCTCTCCCCAGAGTCAAAACTAAACAAGTTGAAGCAGCGTTCAGTTATTGTGCTCCATTTATCTGGAACAAACTACCAGAAACCTGCAGGTCTGCTGCAACTCTCACTACTTTTACATTTAAGACTGAAGACTTTGCTATTTGCCACTGCCTTCTATTCATATTTGACACTGCACTGTAACATGTCTTCTGTTTTTTTATTTCTGTCTTATTCTAGTTTAGCTTGTCTCGTTTCGTATTGTCCAGGCTTCTTTAATGACTGTTGTATGTCACCTCTTTCATTATATCTTAATGCATATCACGCACACCGAATTACTTTGCTTTTGAAATGTGCTATATAAAGAAACTTGCATTGCCTAGTAATTCTCTGATATGAACAGCATTGTTGCAGCAGGTAACCATATCAGTAATTAAGTGTTAAACAGTTCTGAAACCGCGATCCAAACAGGAAGGTACCTTTGAGGAAGATGCGATGGAATAGTAGCGAGCCTGGAGACGAGGCAGCAGCTCACACAGGTGGTCAACGGGAGGCCTCAAAGACGGCATGTCCTCCAGGATTGCCAGGATGTTCCGACAGGCTCCCTGCACCCAACTGTGGTAAAGGGCCTGGAGAGGGGAAGCATCAAACACACAATAGGATGAAGAATCAGAGGTGGAGAGCGTTGACAAACTCACAGACATGGATGAGATGCAACAGAGTTTCTCTTAGGGCCTGTGTCCACAAGGCGGTGTGAAGAGTCTCCTCCCAGCATTTAATACAACAAATATTAAACAATTTCCCAGGTTTTTTTATTGTTTATATTGACATATGTCAACCACATATCACTGCTGTTGACAGACGTACTTCACCCCCTTGAATTTTATTATCCATTTGTGCTGCTATTTGTTTGACCAACCGGATACACACTCACCAGTAGCTACGTCTTGCTTTTACCACAGTTTACCACGGAGCCTCAGTTTCGCCGCTGCGAGGCTCTGGTGCTCGCAGCTCAAGCGCGTGCTCCACTAAAACCCCCCCGCTCATCGCGTCCAAATCTTGCACGTTCCATGTTGTCCTGTAGCAGGCACCGCCGATGTCGGGGAAACGATCTTCAATACTCCGAAAATAATCCCACCAGACTCCTTTGCCCCTCCAACAGAGGGATGTCCTTGTCCTTTGTACTTTTCGTCATTTCAAGCGATAGAAACTCTCGATTTTTTCTCGAATTATTAATATTTGTGGACGCCCTCAGCTCGAGTTCAGGGCGTCCCGAGCTGAATAAGGGCGTCAAATGACGGCAAGACCCCTGGCGGAAACTCTGGTCACCGGCCTTTTCTTAAAAGTTGAACTACTCTTATATTCAAAGTGCTCGGAGCAGCCGCACAAAAAAGACAGCACGCTCGATAAAGGGGCTAGATGCTGGCGCTCAGAAGAATGTTGACATGAACCACATACTGACACCAACAACTCTTCACCACCTGGCACTGACCTTGCCCTCAGGCGAGGAGGAGGACATCCTGCGCATATTCTCCTGGTCTTTGGGGTCCGAGGCATACTGGGCCAGCTCGTAGAGGACGTTGGTGCGGGGGGGCTGCGAGATGTCCAGGTAGTGAGTGAGGGCGGTGCGGTAGGTGGTGGGGCAGGGGAAGGGGTGCTTCTTGTTGGACTCCTCTGGAAAATAAATAAAGAGATGCATTTTTTTGTATCTAGAATTGTGTCAAGATGTTTTCTATAGCCAACACTTGAATTTGAACTTGAACTTACTGCTCTATCTGTGATGAGAATGCTTTCTACTTTAATAGACCTTGTAATGTATTTAATTACCATTACATTCAGTTTACCTAGTTATTTATTGCAATAAATGTTTATTAAAAGCAGGCTTTAAATAGTCTCGTATTTCATGGGAGGTCAAAAAATACACATATGTTCACAAAGTTAACCTCAGTGTTCGAGTCACATAAGCACATCTCTATGTTTTGTAAATGAAATGTTTTTGATGTTGCCATGACAGATTACAGAGCTGTCATGACAGGTGATCGTGCCCTAACTCATTATTATGATTACTGCATGACTCTACTATTGACTCATCAAATTGGAAATCGTCCAGGCAGGGTTAGATTTGGTCACACAAAAGATTTGCGATGTTATGAAATACGAGTCAGAACTGATATATCCTTGCAGACTGAGGAACTTAAAACATTGCTTGAATGGCAACATTACTTATATTGTGTAATAACTTTTCATTATTCAGTAATGTTGTTTTAAACTGAACAGGAGCTGCTTCTTCACTTATGCCACACAAAGTGAATCTGATGACCTTCATGAGGGCTAGAATCTTATAATTGGTAACAAAAGGCAGCACCTTATATTACAGCAATTACATTCACTAGCAGTAATATAACAATATAAAATGCATCAGCATTAAGTGTGGTGATACTGTAGGTCTAGATATCAAGGGAGGTTTTTGTGACAGTGTTTCAGGGACGAGCTAGTAAAGTCAAGGTGCTTCGGGCTTTCAATGCCATACCATCAAGGTTGTTGAGAGAGATAACCACATCAAGGTCCACTCCAAGGATTTGTCCCAACTTGTTCACCATTGCAGAGTCATTTGTGGGGAAAACAGCAATGTGGTCTCCAGAGTCGTATCTGAAAGCACATATGGTGATACAATTACACTTTGACCTGTAATCATAAAGCCTCAAAACACAAAATGAATCATCTCATCATCAGAGGGATATGAAAAAGCATTTTCAAGCATTTCATTATAGATACATCTAACCAGTCTCACCTGATCTTGGATCCCGTTATGTCCAGTTCCACATGCATAAGATGTCTATCTCCGGCTTTGTTGAGTTTGCGGTTGACAGTAACTGGGGCCAGGAAAGGGTTTTTCGAGTCATAGGGCCTGTAAATAAAACAGCAAGACTTAAAATATCACAAAAGAGATATAAAATCTATTAATAAAATACTAAAAAGATCCATTACTCTATGAATTAAATATTGTTAAAGGTCCCATGTCATGCTTTTCTGGTTATTACCCGTCCCCTTGTGTGTTATGTAGATTTTTCTGCATGTAAACGGTCTGCAGAGTCACAAACCCTCAAAGTACACCCTGTAGCGAGTACAACTCTAACACAGAAAATACCTGTCTATGCTGCCCCAGAACGCCTCGTTGGAGATTTCTAATTTTCCATTGTTTACTTGTGGGTATAGTGACGTATTTCGGGTATAGTGACGTAACGTTTGGACCAATCTGCGGATTTCCTCACACACACACATACACACACACACACACACACACACACACACACACACACACACATACACACTCGGTGGGATGTTGCGAGGCTCGCTGCTGCGAGGAGCGGGACACTGAGCTGGCTCACTGGTGCGGGGTCGGTGAGACAGCGAGACACCGCGGAACTCAGCCTGGGCACACACACAAACTCCCAGCCAGGCTGCGGGTGTGTGTGTGTGTGTGTGTGTGTGTGTGTGTGTGTGTGTGTGTGTGTGTGTGTGTGTGTGTGTGCCCAGGCTGAGTTCCGTGGTGTCTCGCTATCTGGGCCACTGGGGGGGGGGGGGGGACAGGAGCTCCAACAAGCCGTTGAGGACAGAGAGTGAATACACATACCATCAGAGATGCTGTATGAGAAACCAATGTGAGTTTGGAACATTGAACAATATAAATCTATTTTAGTATACCTCAACAATGGAATTATGATCAGTAGAAATGGCCATGACATGGGACCTTTAAAGGCTGTGAAAATAGGTTTTCAAATGTCCCACTAGGGGGCAGAAAGCTCATTTTTTTAAAGTGACCTTTGGTAAACTTTGCAATAGGTAATGTAAGTGGGTGAAATGTGAGTAATGGTATTAGTACATTCATGAAGGACTTCAGATAGTGAGCAGAGTCTCGGCTGAAGTACTCACGGCTTTTGGACCTCAAAGCTCTTAAGGCGGCCCATCTCTCCTGAGTAGACTTTGTTCATGTTGAGGTCCGTGTGCTCCTTCAGCTCGTACTGCCGTATGCTGTGGGGGGAATCAGAAGTTAGCCTCCTCAGACGCTGCATACACACATATAGTAAAAGCAGAGTTGAATTCATAGTGAAAACTATATAAAAAATAATGTAAAAATTACACTTTTGTTTTTGGGATGATGCATAGATCCAATAATTGAATTATGATTATCATAAATAAGATATAACCTGTTTTAGCATTACATCACAAGTTTTATTCAAGATATGAACTTAAACAAGGTAATGAACAAACAAGACTTTGGGTGGAGTATTGTTTTAAATTCAGCCTATGTGTAAAAGTTTACATTTGGTTATCACTCTGTGGTGATCGCCTTGTGTCATTAATCTGAGATTAGATTTGTGTGAAAGTTCTTGATTTAGAGTTAAAAGGATGTGGAAAGTACCTTTCACCTGAAGAGACAATATATGAATTATCACTAACGTAAGAACATTGTGAATGCAAGCTTTCCCATGTCTTTATTTGTTTGATGTTAGCGGCTTTCAGATGCTGAAGAGTGGGTAAAGAGTGAGTATGGGAAATTAACGGTTTAGGTGGAGATGAGGCAAATATAAAACGATGGGGACAAACAATGTAAATAATAAATAATAAAAAGGGTGAAATTGTCTGTGAAATAACCTTGAGTCGTCTCCTGAAGCTTCGACTCCAAAGTGTTCGCAGACAGACGGCCAGAACTGCTCTCTCCAGGAGACAAAGTCCTCTTCCAGACTGAAAGATAAAAAACAGGGTTACTCAGCAGAGAAACAGATTTCAACCCAACCTTGTTCAACAAGTTAGATTACAATAATAACCATATACATTTGCATGAATTTGCAAAAGTAAACGTTCTAATTTGTAGGGTCAATAAAAATCTATTAAATAATTAAATCTATTTTTTTTTTTTTTAAAGTTGATAGTTTGGCCTCTGGGTGGCTTCACACAGTTATGAATATGAAAGAAGTTAATTCTTCAGAGAATACATTTGTTAAGTTGATTTGAAACTTTGCAAAATAAGGTGTAAACTGCGTATCATGTACTGTACAGGAAAACTGATAGTGGTCCACACGAGCTTTTTGTGCTGACTTAGCATCTCAATGCTGAGAGAAATGTCTAGTCATCATTTCCTTTTTGGCTCAGAGGATTAACGGGTCACTTACTTGCCATCATCGTCCCCTAAACCGAGGTCAAAGATCCGCTTTGCCCCGAGTTCTTCCAGCCTTTTGTCAACGTATTTTCCCATTGCGTTGTAGTGTTCATATGTCTTGTTGCCCAAAGCAAATACCTGAAGATTTAACAAGGCACAGAGAGAGATCATTACTAAGTGGCTTTCGATTAATCGTGACAGAAACCGGGTACATTTAAGATGTTCTTCACAATTTAAACAATGTCATAGTTAAACAATTAACCAATGTAGATGTTTGACTGCTGTTTGGTTTAAGTGTGACATCCAGTTTAATTGTAGGGCAATTTATTCTACTAGAATACAAAATCAAAATAACATGCCATACTGTAAAATGTCTTAGAAGACACTGATGCATCTCCATTAGTATAAACAATTCTACAAACATAAGTATTATTAATGATAACAGTGATATCAGAAAAATGTTTTAATATTGATATTATGTTAAGAATAAATGTGATAATAATCCAGCATTCTCTACATTCCCACAAAACATGAATTTGACTTGGAATGCTTTTTACTAGATATCTCGATAATATCAAAATACCTGTACAAATGTTTAACCGTGCAGGGAAAGTATGACATTGTGACGGCGCTACCAGAAACAATAGATGAAAAACAGGCGGAAGGACGCAACTGTGCTTAATAATATAGCTACATTTCCCACAGTCAAGTTTTCACTCAAATGGGGTCAGAGGCTCTGCACCCCAACATTGACACAATGACACACACGCACACACTGACTAGACAACACAAAGGCCTTTCTTTCATGGTGCACACAAAGACGGACGCAGCTCATGCTAGGGAAGCCTGTGTGCGGTACATCAGACCGCAAGGCAAAATGACATAGCGTGAAGAAAAAAAGAATTGGGTTTGTGAAGCAGCAATAGCGAAAAAAAATCTATTTATATTAATTTTGTTCCTCTTCGGACTGATGCACATCCATGAGCGAGTCGTTCAAACTTCAAGTAACTTTATTATTTGAACACATTTTGTAAAGAGCAAAACAGAAATGATACATTTAATATACACATTGAAAATGGTGTTGTTTGGGTACATCACATTCATGTAGCTCACATGATTACACAGCTGCAACAATCAGCTAGTAGATCAGTAAAACCATTAATCAGCAACTATTTTGTTAAACTATGAATGTTTAACAGTCCCTCTAATGTGATGTGAGAATGAATTGTTTCTCTTGCTCTTTCATTTGGATGTTTGTTTTGAGGTTGGCCCATTCGGTTCTAGGACTTTTTCATCGTTTCCCAATATTGTATTAACCAACATGTCCATGTAGTTCCAAAAAACTCACATGCAAAACAGAGAATATGGCACACAGTTTGTATGGTTATTGCTCCCTTTCCAAACAAAAAAAAGAGATGAATTTCACTCAGTTACAGTCAAGATGGTGATAAGATAACAATAACATAGATTTATGAAGCCTGTCGCAGATGGTTTAGACCTTTCATTACAATTAAGCCAGCACTCAGTTCTAGTAAGCTTAATATATACAATATTTAATCATTAACGACTCACTGTGTAGTTTAGTCCGGAGAGGTCTTCATCATCAATCTCCTGCAGCCAGTCGTAGAAGTCCTGGGCGTTATCTGTTGGGTCTCCTTCGCCGTAGGTGGCCATGCAAAATATGGCGAGGGAGTTTTCAATCTGAGAGAGACGGGCCAGCTCCGCCTGGAATAAGAGACATCACAATCAGAAACAGAGAGCACTGAAGGGCTCAGCATTTTAGGGAACTTTGTTTCTATTTGAAATGTGTGTGATGTGTTCTGTTATTATGTCTGTTCCTTTCAGGACTCCACATGGTCTGTGTGTTGTTTTTATGTTGACCTTAAATTATGCCTCATGTGGTTATTGTATTCATGTTCCTGTGGTCTTCATTTTAACTTTTGTTCTTACTTGTGAAGCGCTTTGTGAAATCTATTTCTGTGAAAGGTGCCATAATAAATAAACGTGTTATTATTATGATTATTGCATTACATTTCTGAAAGGCTATGTCAAGAGTTGTACTGTCAGTAAACTTGCAAGTTATTTCAAATAGTTCACGTATTACGATCTGAGTGCGTGCTTGAGTCTGTTTGGACTCACTTGCCTGGACATGTTATATTTCAGCAGAGTTCATTTATAGTTAGAAGGGATCATATTATCTGGCACATACTATAAAACGTTATGTGGCTCTGTTAAGATCCATCTGCAACTGGATGTGTAACATATCATCATCATCTAAATGAATACAATCTCCTGTCAGGACAATTCATAGAATGAGTTTATAACCAATTAGGCTTTTACGGACTTCTTCAGAATTGCACTGACAATTAAACATAATGATCTTGCAGATTTAATTATGAAGTAAGATTTTGGTAATTTTAGGTTTGCATGTTGTTTCTCTGATTACCATTTCATACTCCTCTGGATCGGCAGCCATTCCTTTCATGCCGTAGCGCTGAGCGTCTTTCGACAGTCTGTTTGCAAATTCCTCTCCTGTGCCTGTCTGGGAGCCGTAGAACACGATGATGTTCTTTCCCTGGTTACACATTGACAGAAAAGCATAAACTCGGGGCATAAATGAGCTTTCACCCACAACTATTGTATAAAGCTGACACTTCTTTCATGTCTGTCATCTTAGCTGTATACATTTTGGGATTTACCTAAAATATATTCTAAAAAGCATTTCCCCACAAATCCTGAAGTGCTGCTTTGCTAACTAGAGTACTTCTATATGTGAGAGGAAGATAAAAGTGCAACATATGAATAAATAACTTCACATAACTTCATTTTCAGTCCAAACTAAACAAGAATAACTTCTCTAACATGAAGCTTATGTGAACACAGACAGCTCCATCGGCTTGCATTGTTGAAATCTGACATATTTTATCCCTGCCGACAGCGTTGCCATGATGATTCATAACAAAAGAGAAACGGAGACTAAATTAAATGGCACTCTGGACCAAAATAATTGTGTGCCACCATTATGGTATTTAAACTACTTGCAGCAAACCACATGATTCAAAACCAAAGTATTTTCTCAAGGCTGGCTTGAAAACAGAGGGAAGTCAAAGCAGTGTTTTTAAATGAAAAGCCATTATCCTCATCATATTATTCAGCTCATCAATCCATCGAAGAAAAGGAGGAAAAATGTAGTGATACACTACAATTCAGAATACAGCTAAACATAAACACTGTTCAACATTGAACATCTCCAGGTCCTAAGGGCTTCTTTTAAAGCAGAAATGATGGGAAACATTCAGGAAAATCACTCACGGTTTTCTTCATTTTCTCGATGAAACTTGTCTCTCTTGCGGCGGGTGCTCTGGGAAGAAATACGTTTACGAATTGTCAGAATGTTATATAATTAAACACAAAGACACAACCTGTTTTTAACCATGATACTGTGATAAAAAAGTAAGTATTAACCAATGACCATGTTCAAGAATCAGTCTTTCCCCATACAACACTTAAGATCATCCTCCTTTTGGCCAGAACAGCAATACAGTACTCTATAATATTAATCAATTGAATCTGAATTTAGAAAACACTGAAGAATGTGACTTTTGAATTATCTCACAAAATCACAAGTGTAAATATAGGCCCGTCTTTGTTTACTAACATCATTCGTGTAAACAAACACCAATACAAGTCATTTAAAATGTACATTTAACTGTTACCTAGTGTCAGTCTGTTAATGAATGACCATCATTCAATACATTTGAGGGACAACAGGTTGTGTGTTGTGCTCTTTTATTTCTTCACGGAGTGTACTTTTAAACAAATAGTAAACATTGGAGCACTTTAGGTTCAGAGAGGAAAGTAAGGATAATACAAAGGGTACTCCATCAATGATTACGCATTCATTCGTTCGTTCCTTTCCCACATTGACATATGTAATTATTTGGCCATACTGGCAAGTTAGGCAAGTAACGATTTAAATAATTGGCTGTAATTCGTAGCCCCAGCTCTTAGGCAATGTGGGTAATTTGTCTGGTCATTATTCATGTTATTCTTAAAATAACATGGAATAATAGAGCAGTGACTCAGCAGCCATACGAGCATTAGTCACACTAAATGTAGGAATATCATGTACTAAGCATACAGCTTACAAAGTGGTTGACGTATATTAACTACAGGTAACACCTCATGGTAATTCAAAATCTTGAATAAGATTCATTCAGGTAATTAATGGCCGAGAACAGATCAAAACAACATCTGCAAACACGGTGCAAATAAGAGAGGGAGAGAGGAAGCAACATCTATTATCAAGCCAAATAAAAGAGCAACGCCGCTTCATTCAGCATCAAAGGTTTAAGTAGACAGCTGCAATTCTGTTCGCACTTTAAAAAGAATAAAGCAGCGACACATACCTAAGTATGCCAGATGAATTTGTTTTCAGATTTACCATCTCCAAAAGCAACAAAGCAGTAGGATAGCCATAGAAGCGGTTTCATTGGCTACATTTGACCTTTAACACACATTAAGTCAAACAATTTACAGAAGCTATCCACTGAACAGCAGTGTGCAGAGGACAGGCATGTTGGACAGATGCTCGACATGCCATAAAAATGGGCCCCTGTGGTTAAAACTGATTGAACCCTGAAGCAAAGTGTAAATTCCTGATCAAATTTGAAACGAGCCTTTGACCGTCTCCAGCCTCACAGGCACTCAGCGGGGGAGGATTTTCTGTGCATCATTATAAAATCAAGAGACGAGATTACAGAATCTTTAGTTCTTTATGCTGTGGCAACAACCACAAAAGTATCCTAAGCAGGTTGTAAATTAAACATAAAACAGATGTATCCTGTTGATTTATTCTGTATAACTGTATACAATTGCTATTCATTTAATTAGCTCAAAGTCATTTCGTGATGATGGATCAATAAAATCATGAAATAGTTCCTGTTCAGAAATTGTGTTTCTTCCCCACCCCATTCAATAAAAAAGCTGGATAGCATTAGTCGTTTTGTTTTTTGGGAGACTACAAAGTCTTGAAAAACCAAAATGAAACAAATCATTGTTGACAACAGATCATTACATTTGTGCAACTACTAGCTGAGCCTGAAATTGAGTAAACATCTTTCAAGTCAACAAACAAAATAATGGTTTTAAATCAGGAACAAATAATTAGCTTAAACTGCCGGTTTGACTGATAACATACACGTGTCCTTTTCCTTCCTGCAATGCCTCAAGTCCCACATTAAAACAACCTCATGCATGCTGGCGTTCAGTCATTGTTTGAACAATTTACAATTTAGTCCAAATAGTTCAGAGCTTATCATCTGTTTATAATGTCAGAGAACTAACTTTCCATTCAATCAGAAATGAAACCTTATAAACAGGCACACTGAATCATTTCAGTCTTAATCTGCAACACGTTAAAACTTGGAGGTAAGGCTGTAATGACATGGTTTTCATTTTGTAATCTGACCTATAGCTAAAAACCAAAAGATTTTTTTTTTTAAATGTGCAACACAATGGTCGCTAAGATGGTAACATACTTAATAGTGTTGTGAAAAGGGGGGGAGGGGTCATAATCAAATTAAATTAATCAAATTGTATTTGCAGTCAAACATTTCACCAGCTCTTACATACTACTGGAACAAGGGAGTTACACTCTGTGTAGAGCAACATTTGGAAACATGTACAGCTTAACGGTTATTTTCATCATCTGCTGATAATATTTTAGATGAATCTATTAAATAACCGAAAATAGTGAAAAATGTCCAACTCAGTTTCATAGATGTCGAACTTGGTTTTTTCTGTTTTAAAACCACAAATTCAGTTTATTGGTAACAAAACAGAGGTAAAGCAGGGAGTCTCCATATTTAAAGAACTGAAAACATAATGTGTGCCATCTACATGAAATCTTCAAAGTTCTTTTGGTTGTGATTCAACTAATTGAGGAATCAAGTAACTATTGAAGCTCTAGAAAATGGCCAAAATTGGAACTATTACAAGATGCTTACAAGTCTTCAATGAAAAACATACCAGCTCACGTGTGAACTGTCCTGTCAAACTAAACAGTCAAATGAAATAATGTCAAATCATTAGGAGAAATTCAAGCAAGTATTGTAAAAACAAAACAACTCCAAATGTGCCTTAGAAGGTGCAATAAATCAAACACTTTACTGACCTCTCAGCAGCATCTCTCCTGTCCTCTGGCAGGGAGAAGACACAGCCCATGGCATGCAGCCACTGCCAATAGCAGCTCTGGCTAGACCACGCTGGGAACCGCCACGCTCAAAATCAAAAGAAGGACGTCAACACTCCACAACCACAGAATGGAAAAATAAAACCAGGTCAGAAAGGCAGTCGAACAGTTCTGGAAGAGCTGCCTTCCTTCACCTCCAACACGATCTGAACTCAGCCTCTTCCTGTGCTGCTCTCTGAAACCAGCAGCGTCTGTTCTCCACTAACACACACACACACACACACACACACACACACACACACACACACACACACACACACACACACACACACACACACACACACACACACACACACACACACACACACACACACACACACACACACACACACACACACACACACACACACACACACACACACACACACACACACACACACACACACACACACACACACACACACACACACACACACACACACACACACACACACACACACACACACACACACACACACACACACACACACACACAGCCTACCAGCCCTGTCAGTGTCTGGCAACCGCTGAGGACACAATGGTGGGAAACGGACTTTCCCATAAAATGAAGCAGAGCTGCGGACCCACACTTTTGACTCACACAAACACACACTGAATCATTCTCAGGCTGAAAATGCCTTCCTTCTCATCCCCGCCCCTTTTCCTCTGCGGTCTGAAAGGTGTTGGGAACGAAGAGGTCTACAAGATCCATTCTGAGCTTGAGCTAGTTATCGAAGCAACTCCTCAGTGGATCACTGAAGGAGGTGGGAAAGAGCTGTGAATGGTAGTTTTTTAAGTATCCCCCGCCCCCATCTCACTGGAGGAGAGAGGGAAATGTCATTGCTATAGTAACCTCATTTATCATAAAAGGATTCCATTTGTGACATGGCCTTTCTCCAATGGTAGAGCAGCTCAGCCCACACACACTAAAAAGAAAAACAGGGGAGTGGGGAAAGAATGAAAAAAAGTAACCGAGGGTAAAGAAAGGGTTGCTTGTCTTTTGCCTCAACTTTCCACCTTTGGAGAGGACTCACAAAAGCAGCTTGGCTTGCCTTCCCATTTTGCTCTCCAGGGAACTTTCAAAATGGTTTCAGGGCCAAAAACAAAAGCACAGGAAGACATGGAAGACTACGCCCCCTTCATAACAGTTAGGTAATCACTGCTCCCTTTAAGGGGGGGGAGAACTGCTCTTATGTTCCCTTCCTGTATTCTAGCCCTCCACGGATGCACACGCTTTCCAAAGCAAAACGTGCGCTACAGGGGTCTTTCCCACTTTCAAGCCAATCTCCTGCTATCATACAAATGGTCAGGATCTCCCCCGCTCAACCTCCAACACTGTCTCCATTCACATAACCACGCACCATCTCAGCTACATAGCAAGTGAGGCTGCTGCTGCTGCGGCTGGCTTCACTATGATTAACAAAGAAATTGTGTTGTGGGTGGGGAGGAACTTAAAGAGTGGCCAGTGGAAGGGGAGTCCTCTGAAATGTTGCCAAGCCTCCATCATTCCACTGATAAGAAATGACTCAAAGGCCTGTCGCAATATTCAAGCAGTTTGCAATCATCTTGCATAATCGTTATATTTCACTCTCTTGGAACACATTTAAAACCAATGTTACAAGTGTTGAAAAGAAAAAAGAAAGAAATGTAATCACATTTGCTTCCATCAGATCGGTTGAGGTAAATACGCCTTCTCACTAAAGCCCCTGTCATACTGTCCCGAAATTGACACCAGATGGACACACGATAAAGGAAATGTTCAAATTTGGCTCGGATCGTGACAACATCGGGTCATTCGTGACGGCATCTAAGCCATCGTATGACCGGCGGTGGAGTTTCTCAGGCTCCGGCAGCAACTTCGTGAGCGGTGGCAAAATCTTTGACATGCCAACAAATTGCCGAAGGACCTTGCGAATGTTCATTTTCGTGTTGAATTAGTGTGTCCATTTTGCCCTTTGTGTGTGTGTGTGTGTGTGTGTGTGTGTGTGTGTGTCTGGATGTATAGTGTGTGTGTGTGTGTGTGTGTGTGTGTGTGTGTGTGTGTGTGTGTGTGTGTGTGTGTGTGTGTGTGTGTGTGTGTGTGTGTGTCTGGATGTACAGTGTGTGTGTACCAGAGATGGGGACTCGAGTCTGCGACTCGGACTCGAGTCGCACTTAAGTCGCACACACAGAGACTTCAGACTTGACTTGGACTCGTGACCAAAAGACTTCAGACTCGACTTGGACTCGTGTGTTGGGACTCGTGAACAATCATTGTGTTTTCTATTTTTGGCGTATTAAAGGTGGGGTAGGTACATTTGAGAGAAACCGGCTCGAGATCGCTAGAATTTGAAAATACACAACCGGAGATAATCTGCTAGAGGCTGCTACTTCCTTATAGAGCCCGCCTCCTCCAACACACACGAACGCGCACATGACCAGTGAGGGCACGAGATATATTTGTGCCCAGATGGAAGGCTGACAGGCAGGTAGGCCATCCAGTTACTTTAGCCGGGCTCATTACGCAGACGTGCGCGCCTCTGTTACTACCTCGTAGTAACACAATAGCGACCGGCGGCACACCTGCGGCTGTACCGCTTGTAATTAGGTTCAACTACAAAAACTTCGAACAAAACGCCGGCGGCACCAACAAAAGGAGCGCACACTGCAAAGTCTGCAATATCAAAATCAAGGATGCTGGCGCAACAACGTCGAATTTCATCAGGCACTTGAAAACTCACCCGGAGAGGTCAGTCACATTAACGTATGGACGGTTAGCAAACATGTTTAGCTCAGCATCAGCTATGTAATGTTAACTTAGCTTGCTACTAGCTTTGTAACTGAATATTTGAAAAGATGAGTGAATGTTTGCTTGTCACACTTGTTTGAGTTGAGTGGCGTTGACATCCAACTCTTGACATGACATAAAAAAGGTCGGTAACGTTAATCATTACCCGCTTTTAAGTACTTTTAACAGTTTCCCTGCGGGAGATTAATAAAGTATTTGTGATACTGATTTTTGATTCCGACGTGTTTTGCTTATAAGTTGTTTGCATTTAGCTAAAGTGTGATGTTTTCCTCATATTGCAATAGCCTGTTTAAAGTGATCATATAACAAACAACTAATCAGTACTGATACTGTATGCTAATAGATATAGGAGTGATAATAACACAGTAAATGCTTTGAATTTCTTAGATATAGCTGTGCAGTATTCTTAACAGACTGGATAGCAGCAGACAATAGAAGGCTTATTACAACCAGAAGAGACTTGAGACTTTTATTTTTTAGAGACTTGAGACTTGACTTGGACTCGTGACCAAAGACTTGAGACTTGATCAAGTCTCACCCCACAAAGACTTGAGACTTGGACTTGCAAAAAAAGACTTGTGAACATCTCTGGTGTGTACAGAGACAACAATATAATATACAGTAGATTTGGTTTATAGCAGTTTTCACCTCATAGCTCCCTTTCTTTCTCTCTCTTTTTCTCTCACTCCCTCATTCCCAAACTCATACCCTCCTACATATTACACCTCCTTATACCTTGTATGTGTGTGAGTGATTGTGTGTGAGAATGAGACAGGAGTAAGTGTGCTCTCATGAAGTTTTGTTTTTCATTTGTGCTGTTTCATGTGTCTTTGAGGTAAACAGATGTATGATCTTGACCCAGCTTGACCTCGATATTTTGAATTGTTTGGAACTTCAAAGTCCTTCGATAATGTCAAACAGACACAGCGATACATACACTCCTTGAAGTAAATAAAAACACCTGGCTGCAAAGCCAAAGCTTCAAATATGTGTAGTTTGGCTGGATGGTCATTTCATTCCTGTGATACGCAACAAGCAGTAAGATGAAGAGGAGCTTCTCTGTGGGACAAGAGGTCTCATGCAGCCCGTAACTTCAGCTGCAGGACTCATCCTCTGAAACAGAAACACCCTGAGAAGGAGAATCTGGTGTGGATCTGCCTGAACTGTGCTTGAAAGGAGTCAGCACAAGGATAAAACACTTTGTTGCCAAACAGTTTGCCTAACAGTTCATTTATCGGATGGGGGTACTTATACTTATTTTTATTTTGAATACATCATTGTATTTTTCAAAGTTTAGGATAAAAACTTGAACTTTCAAATAAATTGTATTTTTTTGAATGATCAAAACTTATGACCCTGAAATAGCTCCAAAGAGTTATAGCTTAAGGAAAGTGCATCCATGCAAATTATTAACATCATAGTTTCTTAAAAGATGGAATAAGACAGTGTAGAATTGCTATCAGAGGATTCAGAAGGTCACAGTAAGGAGATGAAAAAGTGGAAGTGAGTCAACCTTAATTTAAACAGGCAGGTTGCCAGGTAGAGAAGCTACCTGGCAACATATTTTGTTTAAATAATATTCTATGAAATGAAACTAGGATTTGATCAATTCTGAACCATTACACAGAACAGCTATACGAAAAAGAATATTTAATTTAACACTAGAACCGCCAGAGGTCGCTGTATACCTAAAACCGCCAACGGGTCAAATTTAACCGCTATTGATTTTCAAGGTACAATGTTCTTTTATTTATCATGTAGAACAGTGAGTTTTGATCGCACAGAGATGAAACTTATACCAATAGAATCTGTGGACTCTCCACTTTTCATATGATATAGTTTGTGCAGATAGCATGAAGTATAAAATATCGCTACCATTGCTGATTTAAACGCTTGGTGTTTGACTTGTGTTTTGTTTAGGTTCAAATCTCTCTCTCTATCTATCTATCTATCTATCTATAAGGAACCGCAGTAGACAAAAGGCGTTGCTATAGCAACACACCATGTTTACGCTGCATTTTCTATGAGGTAAATATTACCCGCTGGCGGATATAGGTATAAATGGAAAACATGTTGGCGATTTTTTCAATCTGACTTCATATTGACAATTTTTAACAACAAAGGGTGCCACATAACACACTTTCAGGAAAAGTCACGGACTGGGAGACTTAAATATTTATTGTTACATACAATCAAAAAACAGCTGCGGGTAAACTGGACCCGTTGGCGGTTCTAGTGTTAAACAATACCCAACACTACTTGAGATCATTTTTTTAACGGATATAGAGTTTCATTTTGTTTCTTTACTCTGAAGCATCCTTATTTATTTATATTAAAGATGTAATCAGATCCAAATACAAATAAAGAAACACTCATACCACAAACTCTTTAAGAAAATAAATAAATCTGTTATATATATTGTGATGGGTACTCACGCTGTGTCGAGCTTCTTGAATTCGGGGATGGGCTCAGGCTTCTTGCGGGACATGTACCAATAAACGACAAGACCAACAATCAGGGAGAAGAGGAGGAGGTCCAGGTTGCTGAAAAAAGGCTCCTCTTCCTCCACCGAAGGCTCGGTGTGAGCAGCAGTATCAGCGTCCATGTCTGCCATGTTGACACGCTGCATATAGGCAAAGAAGTATAGTCAATACAAAAAGTAAATAGTACCAAAGAGTTATACAATTACTTATCGCAGAAAAATAATGCGTATCATTAACCATCATTTCTTTAAATAAATAAGCAGCTTGAAGACCTTTTTTTAAAATGGACCTTTTATTGAATCTGCATTTTATAATGAGTGTCAGTTCTGTAGCCTAAAACATTCCAACTGAACAAAACTAGAGTCTGGCAATAATTGGGTTAAAATGCTGCACAGAACAACATGATTGCAAACACATGTGAGCGAGCAGTATTATACATGTCAAGCCATACAATGATGGCTTTTTTGCAAGCATTATTAGACAATTGGCTTCAACTGGTACAACATAAAGACCCACTGATTCAGAAAAATGAGGAATGTCTTATTGTACTTAACAACGGCAGCTTTTTTCACACTGAGTGAGCACGGAAGAACAACATGTCCTGAGCTCTCAAGTTTCCATGTGGTTTAATGAGATCTGAATGGCTTGTCCCCAACTAGGAACCATTTGAATGAAACAGCACACACACTCAACAGGAGCCTTAACTTCTCACAATTGGACTTCTGACTCACCGACATAAAAAGAAAACCACTTCAAGGTCGGGCTGAACGATTAACCGATTTTAAATAGAAATCGCGATTTGAAATTATGCAATTATCAAATCGCAAAGCCTGCGATTCTTTATTTTTATTTTTTTATTTTCTTCTTGTGTGTCAGTCATCCACACCAATCAGAAGTGCTGTGCTCCACATGTACCAGCCATTGTTAACTAATCAGAAGTGGCCCATGATAGAAGGTGATAGACAGATTGATCCAATCACCTGCCAAGTATTTTTGAAAGTGCCTGCCCTTTCCAAATGGCTTCCAATGGAGCTTTCCTTACAGTGGCCCTGAAGTGCAAGACACCACAGCATTTCAGAAAACACAACAGCATTTCAGAAAACACAACAGCATTTCAGAAAACACAACAGCATTTCAGAAAACACAACAGCATTTCACAAGACACCACAGCATTTCACAAAACGCCACAGTATTTCAGAAAACACCACAGTATTTCACATTGGACAGAAAGGGTATTCCTTTAGGGAGAACACTTCTTGTTTGTGATTGGACAGAGCCAGCCAGAGAAGCACTGCTGTGATTGGTTGTTTTTGCTGCCAGTCAAGAAATTACGCTTCGTGATTGGCCCAACACATCAGCTGTTAGCACACACTCAGAGCTCACAGCTCCTCATATCTGTTCAGAAACTGGACAAAAGTTAAATATATACAAAACACAGACTGTCTATGTCATGGTGAATACAGTCGCTGCTTTATTTATGTCTGTAAGACGTTGTTGTGAGCGTGGACGGAGCAGCTACAGGTTAGTTTAGCCTGATGGGTCCGATTCTGATAGGATTTACATGGAGATACGGCCCCCTCTCCAGCGTCTTGTTTGAATGACAGGAGTAAACACAGAATTAATGCTTTATTAACTCATGGTTTTTAAGGGGCTTATCTCCATGTAAATACTATGGTACTGTAGACCACCCAATATTCGCATCGCTCTAATCGCTCGAGTTTGACCGCGGCTGTCAGCTGTGTTTGCTCCTGTCATTCAAACAAGACGCGCTGGAGAGGGAGCGGGGCGTATCTCCATGTAAATCCTATGGGAGATACCAGCTACAACAAAATGAACATATTTGACCGTAATTTAATTGTAATACACGTTTCAAAGTGATGCCGAAGTAACTACATACTGATAACGGTTAGTAAAAACCATGAATTAATGCTTTGTCTGCAGATAACACGGCAGGCGAAAAGCTTTTAAAATGCGTGTTTTCTGAATGGAATCGGATCCATCAGGCTAAACTAACCTGTAGCTGCTCCGTCCACACTCACAACAACGTCATACAGACATAAATAAAGCAGCGACTGTATTCACCATGACATAGACAGTCTGTGGTTTGTACATGTTTAACTTTTGTCCAGTTTCTGAACAGATATGAGGAGCTGTGAGCTCTGAGTGTGTGCTAACAGCTAACGGCTGATGTGTTGGGCCAATCACGCAGCGTAATTTCTTGACTGGCAGCAAAAACAACCAATCACAGCAGTGCTTCTCTGGCTGGCTCTGTCCAATCACAAACAAGAAGTGTTCTCCCTAAAGGAATACCCTTTCCGTCCAATGTGAAATGCTGTGGTGTTTTCTGAAATGCTGTGGTGTTTTCTGAAATGCTGTGGCGTTTTATGAAATGCAGGGCCACCATATTTCCTAGATGGTTTGGTGAAATAAACCATCTGAGTCAGGTTTGTAATGCTCCATCACATGTTTTACATCTATTACAGGGTGAATCTTAAACTGAAGCTTGACTTTAAAGCAACCCAACGGAAGTTTCATGTTTCATGTTTAGTTCTTTCACTCATAGCTCTGGCTACGGGGGTGCTAGAGACGGGAGCATGTTGATGTTGTTCCTAGCCGGAGATATGGCCGCATTTTACAATAAACTTCCGTTGGGTCGCTTAAAAACAAATATCGCAAATCGAATCGCAATCGCAAAATCTGTCAGAGAAATCGCAATTAGATGACTTCCCCAAATCGTGCAGCCCTACTTCAAGGTACAGAGGTTCCTGTGTGCCGGTCACGGTGACTTCAGTGCTTGTGAAGCTATTATCAGATAGAAACATAACATAGTCAAAACTTCTCCCCTGTCATTTCTAAATGTAATATTCAAATGGTATTTCCGCAAATTAGCAAAGTGCAAGGGAATGCAAGTGTGTGTAATTCTCTCTTATTTTAGCCTGTTGTGAAACATTTTTCACTGAAACTTTCTTTATAATAAAAGAAGTCTATCATAGCCAGACATATCTGCAGAGCCGACTATCAGCACTGCATAAAGGTCTTGCTTCACCCCGTTATCATTAGAAATGGGGAAAAACGCTCTGGCTTGTTTGAATTTCTTTGAAACCAATCACAGTCTGTGGCAATGCTTAGCAAAGGAAGCGTTCCCAGCTGCTATTAAACAATTTACAGTTCTGTAAATATTTATCAATGAGGATAGAACAAGTATTATTGCAATATTAATAGTTTAAGTCTGGTCATTCAAAAGATAACGTAATGACCTCAAACATAAATCACACAGTATCAGTGTGCCCTAACTGTTGCACAATTGTGTCCATGCCAACTAACCTTTTCAGTGAACTCCCAGCTGGGTTCATTAGCAGACAAAACCGAAAAACAACAGAGCTCCTGCTTGCAACTGTATCCTGTGTCATTAGGGCTATGCAATATGGTTAAAACATCTAATCCCAGTTTTTTCTTTTAGCTAAATACGATACACAATATATGTTGGTTAAAAGACTGACCAAAGTACAACGATTTCAGGTGTTCTTCTCCTGCTTTACAGCAGGTGCTGCAAGACAGAGTTTGGACCACACCTAACTTTGTAATCAGTCCGTTAAAAAAGTGATTATTCTCGATGAGGAAAACCAGTTTCCCTATTCAAACAGGGAAAGCCACAATCTAGACAAACACACACATTACTGTACATAAGGGGCTTTAAAAACGTATGTCTCGATGCAGGAAAGTCAAATCTCCGACTTTAAAACACAATTCCTAACATTATGATGTAGCGATATTGTAAGACCCGATGTAAACATCTGCATGATGTGCAAGAACTGAGCTGTCATGCAAGGTAACTATTTCAGTTACAAACAAGATGCAGTGCACTAAGGGTGGCTGTTGCATTTATAAAATGTGATGAATTGACCACTCGAAAGAGCGCTGCCCTAAATACTATAAAACTATCTTTGTGCTGGTGCCCCTGTATTTCTTTAGCCATGGCCCCTCGGGAAGAATCACTCACTATACAGTATGACAGATACAAGATATGCTGTGGTCAAAATCATGTGAGACTTTGGTTAGTCACCAATACATCCAAGTGAAAGAAGCTTTAATAGTTTTCCACCGGGGGCGTTGAATGATCAATGAAATCAGACATGGACAGAGGTGGAAAAGTACTCAGATCTTGTACTTAAGTAAAAGTAGAAATACAAAAAGTGTAAAAATACTCTGTTACAAGTAAACCTCCTGCAATCAAAAGGTTATTTAAGTTAAAGTATTAGCATCAATATATACTTAAAGTACCAAAAGTAAAAGTAATCATTATGCAGATTGCCCCACTTCATAATAATTATATGTTTTAATTATAATTATTGATGCATCAAGCTGGTAAAGGTGCAGCTAGTTGTAATTACTTTGTTGTGAATTGGAGTGGGGCAGTAGTAGTAAGAAATTGAAATAGTAAAGTAAAGTATCTCAAATTGTACTTAAGTGTATAGTACTTGGGTAAATCTACTTATTTACATCACAGCACTACTTTACACCACTGAATATGTACCAGGTTGACGAGAGTTCATTCTGACAGTTCACCTCTTCTGATTAAAGCAACAGAGTTAGGTCAATCTCAAAGTTGTGGCACCGGTTTCCGTCAGCGTGTTTTAAACTTACAAGTGTAACGTTAGAAACAGGTTTGATGTATGTTAATTGAGCAAAATCTGATGTTACATCCATTTAGCAAATACCGGTAACGCTAGCAGTCAAATAATACGAGAAGTAACCAAGAAGGCAGACAGTAGGAGAGGTCTCGGCCCCGGCTATTCACTGGATCGCGAATAGAAACACATACTGTACATAATAAAATACAGACAAAACACAGCTTCATTTAGGGACAGAACCTTTGTGTTTGATATGTGAAGCCCTCGTATTTTAAACTATACATGCCAAGGAAACGACATGCTCCACAGAAGTTAGCCACAGTTTGCATCACACCGAAGTCAGCGCTACATTTTAGCCAATGTTTAACTGACAAATATTAGCTATTTTCAGTACCAATCTATTATCGCTGACGTGTACTTCTCGTAGACTGCCACATACTACAGGTCGATGTAAAACAGTGTAAAATATGCATTTGGTGATGTGCTTACCTTCGCTCCCCTCTTTGTGTCAGGCTCACGGAAGGAAACTTTACGCGATGTAGGATCAAACCAACTCGATACTGGCAGCGGGGGTGGACTCTTGCACTTTAAACTCCATATACATATAATTACGAAATAGTTTGATGTGTCGAAAAGATATACTCATTTATATTATTAATATATGTTTCTGTATAAACTATCTGTTGTAAATTAGCTTGTTTATTTATTTTTATTTCAGCGAACACGTGTTTCAATTTGGGTCGGTCCACCTCGACATTACCTAACATCGAACATGCGTGCTAAAATAAATAGCAGTCGAGGTGCAGCAGAGTAAGGGTCAGGGTTATAAAATCCAACCAGGCACCTCAGACTGGAGTAGTATCCTCCTCAATTTAAAGGGTGTTGTTGTTAACAATGCCAAGGACACTGGTTAAATACTCCAACAACCAGTGAGTATTCCGCCTGCATACATGCGCAAAGTATTAACTAGCCTATTCATATTATTTCCTTAAATAAAAGTACAATACATTTTATATTAAAGTCATGCATTTAAAAGTGCATGCAAATGTTGTGAACACGAACCCCAAAATCAGAATCTGAATAAGGTGTATTGTAGGTTTCCACACATTTGCTTTGGTAGACAATACACTACTTACATTTACAAAATAATTTAAATATTTTTCAAACCACTGCCAGTCAGTTAGTGTTATATTTATCATTGGTGATTTTATTATATATTTTTTTAAGTTGTAGCAGGTGAAGATGGAGCTTATTTTAATTACTTTATCAAGAAATATGTTGTATTACAACACAGGGAGAAGAAAAGGCAAATGAAACCTAATGAGATAGAATAAGATGTACTTTTTTAAAAACCCTCCACGGTAACTCATCTTTAACACGCCCAATTTTAAATGAACCATATATAGGCAGGAAAAGAACAAAAAGCTGCAATCAAACATATTCAGACACATGTCAAAATACATAAAGTACAAAGAAGTAGTACAAAACTGCTTCACAGAGGGTGGAATAAATGCTTTATTGGTTTGGCTTTTTCTATGAGAGTGATTTGACTAACTATGCAAAGTCCAGGACATTGTGGAGCATAATTTACCTTTAATAAGTATTGATAAGACACAACGTATTCGCAGATAATGTTAATGAAAGCAATAATGACAATGTGAGCTTCACATTCGGAGATCAGCAATTTAGACCGCATTTGTAGACATGTTTTTCCTATTACAGCATGTATCACAGACTCTTAGTTTTCTGATTCCTGCTCTTGACCTTGTGACGGACCACAGCAACAGTGGTGAAGAAGTTTCCCATGAACAGAATGAGGAAGCAGAGACCACACACCATGACCTGGCATTAAGACATGAATACATGAGTAAGCACAAAATATTTAATTCATCATCATTTTTCTTATTTTATGAATGGGGAACAGGTGAAGAAGAAACTCATTTATAGTAGGCATCTTTGACTAAATTATAACATGCCATGTCGATAATATCATAAAATTAGTTCATGCAGTTTAGATGATGGATGAATGCATTGCAAATCTGCTTTTATAAGCTTTATAAGCAGGTATAAAGTGAGAATAGGTGAGTACTGACCTGCCATTCTTTACAGTCTGGGAGCCGCGCCATTCGGAAGAGAGAGAGGCTATTGAAGAGCTGCCAGAACTACAAGACAAAACACGAGGACTTCAGGATTTATCTTGTAAAAAGTAAATGAATTGATTTGCAGCTGTACAAACACAGACACGCTAAAGCTTAAGCTGTTATTCAGATAACCATCATCCTAAACTTTGTCCCAAATTGTGCCTAAGTCTAGAATGACATCAGCATTTTCCATCAGATTTTTTTATCCAGCCATGACAAAGCATACTTTTTTAAGCTTAAGCTCAGTTGTGAATCATCTCAGTGTCCAAGACTGTACTCACATGACCAAAAAAGAGGAAGGGCAACAGAAACGTCAGCCCTTTCCACATCCAAGATTGAAATCCCTCTGAAAACAGAAAGCAGAAGAGTTTAAATTGCTAATGCATTTGATTTCTACATCTGTTTATTACAGCAGTGACAATAAGCAGCCCCAGACATGCCTGGGGAACATCCATATTAAAGTATGATGTGCTTCGCTGAGTGTATTGTGTCCTTGGCCTGTTACAGTGTCCCTCACCTACGGTCAGATCCATGTTGTGTCTTTCTCCCAGAGCTCTTAACCTATAGAGACATCCGCTCTGATAGTAGCACTGTAGACACTGGACAAAACCTGTAAGTTACAAATGAAATGAGTCAGTCTTTTATTTATTTATTTTTTAATTATAAATGTATTTCAAGTAGGTAGACCTTACTTTGATACAAGGAGTAGGCAAGGAACTGGTTCCTGAATGTCTTGTACAAGTCCCCTTCTGGCCTTGGTGAAAAATAGAACAATAAGTAATTACATAGAAAAAAATAACAGTAATACAATGCAAAAAGCGTGGGGGGCATTTTCACAATGTGGTAATTAGGCTTTTTTTTCTTTTTTAAAAAAAATGTACCTACAAAAGGCATGGTAAGTTTATTTATAACACATTTCAACAACCAGGCAATACGGCTATACATAAAACATCAAAAGCATTTAGACAACGTGTAAATGAATGCGATGGAAACCGAGTATAAAGGTTTTTGCAATATACACACAACAAAAGGATGTCCAACATTGAATAAGAAAGGTATGAAATACTCACCATGTTAGCATTACACCCGAAAAAAAAGCTGAGATGTAGTGGTGAAAAACCCACCAGCCTTTAATTCTGTGATGCAAGATGCATTGTATTATATATTTTGTTGTTTACATTTTTCTGTTTTACTGTAATTTACTTAATCACTACAAATATGATGAGTTGCTATAATTAAAGTTAAAAGGTCAGAGAGCTGTCAATATGTTTTATTCATGAAAATTAGTCATTATTTTTTGAAGATGGTTGTAGGGGTGCTAGGACTCACCTGGAGCCGTTGGTGATGAGGATACTTTCCCTGATGGTTAATGTACAATAGTACCAAACCAGCACGAAATTGAGGATTGCATCAAGGAATCTAAAGTCGGGGACAACAGACAACGGATTGATTTAGATATGAGGTACATGCATTGTCCGTATAATAAACTCATGGTTACTGACAAGGTAGCAGAACATGCTAATATTTACCTGTAGCTCACAAAGAAATAGCATACAAAGGAGAACAGCAGCAGGATGACTGTGAGGTACAACTTGAACTTCTCGTATTCATCTTTGTAGGCAAATCTGACGAAGATAGGACAAATTCAGACCTCAACATATAATATAACTAATGAAATGTGTCATGGATTTTGGGAAATAAGGAATCTTTCGGCTTAGAAATGTGTTTCTTACTTTGACTGCTTGCTGAGAAGAGTGACATTCACATTTCCAAGAACCAGACTGAGGTACAATCTGAAATATGAAAATGTATCATATTATTTTTCTAGTGTAAATGTACATTAAGGTAATAAATGCAATTGATATGTTTTTACAGTTATGAATATCAATCATAGCAATGAGTTCAACTTGTGTTTTAAAAAAGAAATCCACCCGTTTTTATTGGGAAGGAATGCTTCCATTTCAGAGAAAGCATTTGGTCGCGTCTTTATCTTCTCATTTATTTCGTTCAAGGGCTTTGCATCTTCTTCTGATGGTCCTTTGCTGCATCTGATGGATGATATAAGTGAGATATGATTGCCAGGTCTGTTACATTGACACAACGCACATTTTGTGTATGTGTGTGTGATCGAGCGGTTGTACTTATCTGTATACGTCACCATAAATCTGTGACCATACAGATGTGTTTGTGTGTGTGTAAACTTACCTTTTCACCAGGGAGGATACCTCCTTCAGCCTTCTGCGCTGACTGGAAATGGAGGACGAGCAGTTTTTTTGTAGTTTGGAAACTTCTTCCAGTTTTTGTAGGTACATTCTGTGTGTCTCCTGGAAAAGAAGAACATGGGGACATCAATAACCACTCATATTTACATCACAAGGCATTTATCTTTGTTAACTTTAGGGATTTTAGAAACATTACTCATGTGGTTTGAGTAACACAACAGGAGGCAAACATATGTAAATCATGATTTAAACGGCGGCTCTGTGTGAACAATCTGATACTTTAAACTTATATTTGTAATTTTCTTACCTGAAGTTGCTTATGGTCTTCTTCCAGGCGTTCCCACTCTTCCAGACAGACTTTTAAAGACATTTTGTGGACACTTTTTCTTTCAAACTACACTAAGAGCAAACCCATACACACTGAACTTCTGCTTTGACCACCAAGAAATTCCTGGCACATAATGCTATGTTGAAGTGATTCTCTCCATAGACGGTTTATTGCATAAAGTGAACTTTGACTAGTGCGGATGTGCAAGATTTTGTCTTGGACATTGCTCTGTTGAAATTCTCTGGTTATCACATTGTTCGGTTATCACTCACAGTGCTAAAGGTGAAGCGTTATTATTGGCTATACCGTACCGTTGCAAAGACAGGAGGTTCTATATTTCTTTTTTTATAAGATTATATTTCAGCATTGTTGTTTGTTACCTAAAGAGGTGCACATTAGCAGCATCTCGTGGATGCAAAGACTAACTGGTGAGAAACTAACTGTTCTCTCTCTCTCAATTCAATATGCTTTATTGGCATGAATGTCAGGTGAACATTATTGCCAAAGCGATTATTTTTTCTCTTTCTCTCTCTCTCTCCCTCGTCTCGCCCCCTCTCTCCTCGCTCTCGAGCCTCTCGGCTCTCTAGATATATCCTACCTCTCTGTACATCTCGCTCGTCTATCTATCGGCTACTATGTCTCGCTCGTCTTCTCTGGATCTCGTCTGCGGTCATCCTCATCTACACTCGTCCCCGCAATGTTTTTTTTTTTTTTTTTCCACCCCAAAGATTCCTTTTAGTCCCAGTTTTCACATCACACCATCTTGACAGCAGTCAAAAAGAGGTCTCCTAATATGTATATGTAGGCTACATATGTTTATCTTCGTCTCTCCCTCGTCGCCTGGTTCAGTGCTGCACTCTTGTTTATTAGTGCCGCTTTTATTCTGAAATATCTGTACGGAAGTTCCAGTTTTGTTTTGTTGGTACGCGCATGCGTAAACAGCTGACGGTGGCCGGTGAGTTTTGTGTCAGCTGTGAAGTGTAGATGAGTCAGTTTATCTTCCTACTAAGTAGCTTGCTGCTCATATTCGTGGACATCGATTAGCTCGTACTGGGACTACATAGGTTAGTCTATAAGAAGAAAGAACGTACACCAAAACTATTTGATGAAAAAGGTAAGATTTATAATGTGAGTTATACCAAGGCCCTGCTAAAGTTAGCCTAATGTAGCTACTACGTTGTAGTCAGTGAACTGGTTAACATTATTGTCAGTTAACGGTATTACAATTAAAGGATAGCCTACATCATGTCTTTAATTAATTATGTCATAATCAATTTAATAAATAAATGTAAACAATTTATCCAATGAAAAAGCTGATCACTTGACACCTTTACCTTTAGCCTACTTTACACTGCGGTCAACTCAGCCGTCTCTCGCATTTGCTTGGTCAAATGAGCAGCGCTTCATTTTTGAGTGCGCGATTAATAGCGTATTTACGGTAATCGCCGAGAAGTGGCGCTGACGGTAGTACAAGTGCCAACCCAAGTGCTTATGCTATATTTGATCAATCAATCAATGATATTTGATGAGGGATACAATTATTTTTAGCCATAAGTTCTTAATAAAATTGGTACTGTTGGACTCAGTACATGTTAGACTACTACCACAAATACAATCAAGTACTTTTACTGTGTACTATTTGAGTAATACTCTGTCAAACTCCCCTCCAGAGTACAATAATGCATGTTTTCTGCCCTTTTTGATGAGAGATACAATCATTTTTTGCAATGAGTTCTTAATAAAATCGTAGTTATGAATGTAACTTAAATACGTTTATTTTCTACATATCTTTGCCATTTATTGTCTTGCTTATAATAATGATAATTAGTTATTTATAAATATCATTTTAGAGCACACCTTTGAAATCGACAATCGGGCTCGATATATGGTTAAATTAAAATCAGTAGGCGAGGCTGTAATTTCGCCAGCTGTTACTCTCATGAGCGAGGCAGAACATAATAGTTTTAACATGCCAAAAAGCTGCTGTGTCGTTTATTGCACCTCAATCATTAAAACAAATCCAGAGTTACGTGTTTCTGTACTTCCTCTAAGAAGAAAGGACAGTATCAGAAGAGCTCTGTAGAGGCTTCTCAATACTCACATTTCCCCTCCTCGACTCCCCTCCTCGATACTTAGACCCGCCCACAGGAGATGCGAGCGGAGGACCGAGGAGGGGAACCGAGGAGAGAGGAGGGGAAGCAGCAGACGTTTAAAGAAATGAGAACTCCTCTCCTCTGAGCGGTCATATTAAAGCGACGTCCGTTCATTATTACGTGGCAACAGCTGCATCAGCTGTCTAGTGTTTTGTCATATTTTATAATCTCTGTTAGATCAGCTGAACATTGTTCCCCCACATATTTACTTTGAATTCATTGACAGTGCGGTATAATGAGACAATACCAGGCTACAGATGCGGACACACACAAATATATTTATATAAATATATGCAATTTAAAGTATGAGAGCACTCTCATAATAACGTAACACAATCAGAGACTGTATATATCCCCCCCCCCCCCTCTCTCTAGTCGCTGAAATGGGGAATTGAAATTACGGGCCAAAAGTTGTATTTGCAAGTATTAAAAGTAAGGACATCAAACCAACTGAGACCCGTCTGTCCGCCGCATCTACGCACTGTACAACACACACCTACACACTGTACCACACACACACACACCTACACACTGTACCACACACACACCTACAGCTCCTAAAGCATAATCAGGCTACAGCCGTTGTGTATTTTATTATGTGAAGCACTAAATGGTTTTAGAAAAATATCGACTCTTTGTTTGTAGACATCTACTAAACTAAAGCAAATAAAGAGAGTAGGCCTGTTCTACTGAGTGATATATATTTTACACACTGCTCTGCTTTCTGCACGGGCCTCACAGCTGTTCTCACTGTAAACATCGCGTTGCGATGAAAGCAGGTTCTAAAATAATATCCAGGGGTTGCATGCAGAGCTGTCATTGGCTGAGATAAGTCCGGCCGTGCGTCACGCCTCCACCGTTCCCGGAAATGCATCCGCGGAGGAGCCGTGGAGGAACCATCAGTGTATCCTCGGTTATAGCTCCTCCAGAGAGCCTCCTCGACGCTCGATCCTCGGTCCTCGGTGTGCATTTAGAGAAATGAGACGTCCTTCAAAATGGCGCGCTGAAATTCATTTCCGGGTCACTACCGGAGGACCGAGGAGTCGAGGAGTCGAGGAGGGGAAATTTGAGTATTGAGAAGCCTCTTGTGACTTCAGGCTTGATCGCCGTTCAAATGACAGCGCTGGTTTCCCCAAAAGTGGGCGGGGCTGTAAAGTGAAGTAGATTTACTCTCATCTATTATTCAAAACCATTCTATTTATTCTAACGTAAATTACATGCCAGTGTTTTATCTTTTATTTATTTGTTTTTATTTTAAATCGTATAATGTCTGACTTTTTTTCCGTCTGTGAGGAAAAGAAATGGGGCTCAGAGCCTCAAAATACTGAAATCTGTATTTTTTAAAATCTTTTCCTTCTAATTTATTATTCTTTTCTAAATAACACACTGTTATTTACTCAACAATAACACACAATTATCCTTGTTTTTATTTATTCATTTAATTCTATAATCTTGGGCTTTTTAGCCGTAAATAAAGTCACCGGAAACAGACGGGACATTTTGAGCGATACACACCACAAACCCACTAAACTGATTACCCAAGATCCTCAGCTTGAAGCTTGTTGATTGGATGTTTTAGCCGCAATGCACGCTGGGATATGGTGTTGATATGATATGGATATATGATATCCGACAACGAAAAATAAAATAATACCTAATTCAGAGTGTGCTTGCTTTTCTCTTTGGAAGTCATCACATAACGGCATTGTAATACACGGTTCGGCTGCATTAAATATTACACATCTGCCGTAATTCTTTATTTATAGAGAGAGACAAACAGGAGAACTGCTGCCAAAACTGAATACTTGACGTGGATCATAAATATATCAACAATTAAACAACATCTTCAATTTCTTTTCACAAGATACGTCTCCTTGCAGTATCAATAGTAATTCGGCTGACTTTTATATTTGATCCAATTGGTATATAGATTATATTTACACCATAACGGTGCACAGCTGATAAAAAAGGACTTGTAGTTTTTAAAGATATTACTGATTTTCTTTGAATATAAGAATCTAAATACTGAGTTGAGAGAATAGTCAGGGGATTTGGGTGATGGGAGACACATCTATGGAATCACAATTTCAATAGCTTACTATTAAATGAAGGATAGCCTATGCCTTTCTGTCTGTGATGTTTTACAAATCAGATATTAATGTGAAGAAGTAAAACAAGAGAAATAGTATAGCAATATCCTGTAAAATTATGTAAAAACATGAATAAAATTACACATCTTCAGATGTTATACATAAGTGTCTACACTAATAATACAAAGTTATTATTAGTATGCTGTGTGTACCTTGTGTGCACCGCCTAGTGGTTAAAGCATGTTATTGAATTATTTTTGTTGAATAATCTTATTTGATCAAAACAATATTAAGAGTACATACTTTCATAGGGGGAAAGTAGAAGGTCAATGATAGAAATATAGAATATAAAAAGTCAAGAAGATACTAAGTGATCTCTACAATAAAACAGTTTAGTGCTGGATGTTCAAAGATATTAATAGGAGGATGTGCAAAACAGAAAAACGAATTAACCTTTATTAACACATTAAAAAATACTTTAGGTTAAGGTCTTCTTTTAAACAAGAAAAAAGCTCTGGGGGTATCTATCTACAGATGAATATTAAGCCTGACAAAGTACTTAACGTCTAAAATATTGCTTTCCTGCAATGTTAACTATGTTGAAACACTTATTTTAAATGATATTATACACATTAATTATACTCTTATGTATGTAGATAGAATAAGAAATGTGCAGAATATGACAGTTTAATGGTGGAGGTATACAGTACACACATATTGATAGATGTCTGTTGAGGAACCTGCGACCCAAGTTGTGTATAAGATCAATACACCTTAGAAAACCTTGAAATCTTGAAAGGGATATGCAAAATAGCCATTATACAATTTTTAATTAACTATTAGTAGAGAATAACGAGTAATGAATATACTTTATAAAGATCTGCAGATAAATGTTTAGTCTTCTCAAGCACCAACTATCAAATATCTCTCCTGATTGTTGGCACTTGACAATCACCTTCCCTGAATTGTATTCAGGTGTAACTAAAGTCTGCTTTAAGGGTTGTTTATATTCCACATCATTAATCAGAATCTGCAAAGTAACTAAACTAAATGTAGTGGAGTAAAAATACCAGGTTAACCTCTGAATTGTAGTGGAGTAGAATAACAAAGTAACAATGAGCTGTCGTGTGGGTATATATTAATGCTGCCCATTATGGATACAAGCGATTTTCACCCATTTAGTAATTACATGTTTTAAATGTGTACACACCAATGTGTTTCCTATCGCCTAAACCTCCAGGGCTGTACACAGTTTAATACTGTCAACTTCTACATTTGGGAAAAAACGTCTTTTAAAACTACAATTCCCAGTAGAGACGTGCCATAGAGAACATGTTGCGAAACACAATAGCCAGCATGTGTAGTTCTGGTGGGGCGTTGGAGTCCAGTTTTGAATAGTCTGCCGTGGTTTCGTTCCATTTCAAAGAGCTTGACGCTCGGCGTAACCTTGGCGCAACATCACGGGGTTTGTCAACGGACTGTAGTCCCAAACGATAGCTGGGGATTATGGGTAGTGTAGTCAATCAATCAATCAATGTTTATTTATATAGCCCAATATCACAAATGTTACATTTGTCTCAGTGGTCTTCACAGTGTGTACAGAATATCAGTATGACAATACGACACCCTCTGTCCTTAGACCCTCACATCGTACAAGGAAAAACTTCCAAAGAAAACCCAGTTTAAAGGGAAAAATGGGAGAAACCTCAGGGAGAGCAACAGAGGAGGGATCCCTCTCCCAGGACGGACAGACGTGCAATAGATGCCGTGTGTAAATTGAAAAGATAATACATTTGCAACATAGGTAGTCCAAATGTTTGGAAATGCATGTGTGTATAATAGGAAGATGAATCCACGAGGATATCCATCCAGGACCTATGATCCAGGACCACAGCCACGACTCAAGATCCAGCGCTCGCGATCCAGGACACAGGACCGCAGGATCATCCATGACTCCGGATCCCAGCGTATATAGACACCAAAAAGAAAGACATTTGGGGAAGCTGGGTTAATCGGAACATGAGTGTACACGGGTATAGACAGAGAGAAGGAAGAAGTAAGATGTCCCCTGACAAACTAAGCCTATATCAGCAAAACTAGGGGCTGAATCTAATCAGCCCTAACTATAAGCTTTATCAAAAAGGAAGGTCTTAAGCGCACTCTTAAAAACGGATAGGGTGTCTGCCGCCCGAACACAAACTGGAAGCTGATTCCACAAATGTGGAGCTTGATAAGAAAAGGCTCTGGCTCCCATTGTACTTTTAAAGATTCTAGGAACAACCAACAACCCTGCATTCTTGGAACGCAATGCCCTAGTAGGACAGTAGGGTATAATGAGTTGTTTAAGGTAAGATGGCGCCTGCCCATTAAGGGCTTTGTAGGCGAGAAGAAGAATTTTAAATTCTATCCTGTGTTCTATAGGGAGCCAGTGTAAGGCAGCCAGAACAGGAGTAATGTGGTCCCTTTTCCTAACTCTGGTTAGTACACGAGCCGCAGCATTTTGAATCAGCTGAAGCGACTTGATTGACTTCTTGGTACTCCCTGATAATAAAGAGTTACAATAATCCAGCCTAGAAGTAACAAATGCATGGACTAGTTTCTCTGCATCGTTTTGAGGCAAGATATGCCTGATCTTTGCAATGTTACGTAGATGGAAGTAGGCGGTCCTTGAAATTGATTTTATGTGGGCGTTAAAGGATAAATCCTGATCAAATATAACACCAAGATTCCTTACAGTCTCACTGGAGGCCAAATTAATGCCATCCATAGTTAGTATGTCTTTAGATAATTTGTTTCGTAGATTCTTCGGGCCAAGTACAATAACTTCAGTTTTGGTCGTGTTTAACATCAAAAAGTTTAAGGTCATCCACGTTTTTAAGTCCTTAAGGCAGTCTTGAATTTTATTTAGATGATTAATTTCATCAGGCTTGATTGATAAATATAGTTGAGTATCATCCGCATAACAATGAAAGTTTACAGAATGATTCCTTATAATATTGCCTAACGGAAGCATATATAATGTGAACAAAATAGGTCCGAGCACTGAGCCCTGTGGCACTCCATGGCTAACTTTGGTTTGCGTGGAAGATTCATCGTTAACACGTACAAACTGAGAGCGTTCAGATAGATAGGACCTAAACCAGCCTAAAGCAGTTCCCTGTATGCCAACTAAGTGCTCTAGTCTTTGCAATAGGATATCATGGTCGATAGTATCAAATGCAGCACTAAGATCGAGCAAAACAAGAATAGAGACAAGTCCCTTATCTGAGGCTATTAGAATATCATTTGTGACTTTAACCAGAGCTGTCTCTGTGCTATGATGTGTTCTAAAGCCAGACTGAAAATCTTCAAATAAATCATTGTTTTTTAAGTAATCACACAACTGTTTTGCGACCGCTTTCTCAAGAATTTTTGAGAGGAACGGAAGATTAGAAATAGGTCTATAGTTGGCTAAAACCTCTGGATCGAGGTTGTGCTTTTTAAGAAGCGGTTTTATCACTGCTACTTTGAATGATTGTGGAACATAGCCTGATAATAAAGACATATTCATAATATTTAATAAAGAAGTGCTAATTAATGGAAAAACTTCCTTCAACAGCTTAGTTGGAATTGGGTCTAACATACACGTTGATGGTTTAGAAGAGAGAATCATTGAATGTAATTGTTCAAGGTTAATGGCTGAAAAGCATTCTAGTTTACTATCTAGTGTAATATTAGAACTTACGATTCCGGGAGCTGTTGATAACACTATACTGGTCGAAGGCAAGAGGTCATTAATTTTGTTTCTAAGAGTAACAATTTTATCGTTAAAAAAGCACATAAAATCATTACTACTGAGTGCTAAGGGAATAGAAGGCTCAATCGAGCTGTGGCTCTCTGTCAGCCTGGCTACAGTGCTGAAAAGAAATCTTGCATTATTCTTATTCTCATCTATTAATGAAGAGTAGTAGGCTGCTCTCGCTTTACGCAGTGCTTTCTTATATTCATTGAGAGTAATATGCCAAATTAAACGAGATTCTTCAAGTTTAGTGGAACGCCATATCCTTTCAAGTTGTCTAGACTTTTGCTTTATTTTGCGGGTTTCGGCATTATGCCATGGAGCTAATCTATGTTGTTTTATTTTCTTCTTTTTCAAAGGAGCAACAGAATCAAATTTTATTCGCAACGCATCTATAGCACTATCAACAACATGATCAATTTGGGGTGGTGTACATTTTGTATAAGTTTCCTCCCCTACATGCAGACATGCTATCGAGTTAAGTATTGGTTGAATCTCTTCCTTAAATGTGGCTATAGCACTAACAGATAGGTTTCTGCTGCAAGAGCTTTTGACTAATGCTTTGTAGTCTAGTAACAGTACTTCAAAAGTTACTAAGAAATGGTCGGATAAAGCAGGATTATGCGGTTCGACTAATAGTTGCTCAATTTCAATACCATAAGTCAGAACAAGGTCGAGAGTGTGATTATAACGGTGGGTTGGTTTATTTACACTCTGACAGAAACCAACAGAATCTAATATAGAGTTAAATGCAACAGTAAGGCTATTTTTATCATCGTCAACATGAATATTAAAGTCACCTACGATAATTACTTTGTCTGTTTTAAGAACCAAAGTTGATAAAAACTCAGAGAATTCTGATAAGAATTCTGAATAAGGACCTGGTGCACGATACACTGTAACAAATAAGATTGGCTGCAAAGTTTTCCAGGTCGGATGCGTAAGACTAAAAACGAGGCTTTCAAAAGAGGTATAATTACATTTTGGTTTAGTATTGATAAGTAAACTTGAGTCAAAGATTGCTGCAACTCCACCTCCTCGGCCCGTGCCTCGAGCAATATGAGTGTTGACATGGCTGGGTGGAGTGGCCTCATTTATGCTGACATATTCTTCATGTCTCAACCAAGTTTCAGTGAGACAGCATATATCAATATTATAATCTGATATTAAATCATTTACCAATATTGCTTTAGATGCTAGAGATCTTATGTTTAAGAGACCACATTTAATCTTCCTGTTTTGTTGCACTGTAGTAGTTGTTACATTTACTTTTATTAGGTTATTATGTATGACACCTCTATTAGGTTTTACCTTAAATTGTCCTTGGGCAGACACACACACCGCTAATATTGGGTATTTTATTGGGTTCGGGATTCCTATGGGTGACTGCCTAGGAGAGAGCGCAGAGAAGCGTGTAAGACTGCGACTCTGCCTCCTGGTCTCAACTCCAGTTTGTCATGGATTACGTCCACAAAGCCCTGAAATGTTTGCCGAAATGAGATCTGCACCTTTCAAAGTAGGGTGAATGCCGTCTCTCTTAATCAGACCAGGTTTTCCCCAGAAGGCTGTCCAATTATTTACGAAGCCCACATTGTTTGCTGGGCACCACCAAGACAACCAGCGCTGAAATGATGACATGCGGCTATACATGTCATCATTGATCAGATTGGGGAGGGGACCAGAGAAGATTACGGTGTCCGACATTGTTTTAGCATAACTACACACCGACTCCACATTAAGTGTAGTGTCTTGGGCCATCCTAAATCTCGAAATGTCCCGTCTGTTTCTGGTGACTTTATTTACGGCTAAAAAGCATGCTAAAATGCCCAAGATTATAGAATTAAACGAATAAATAAAAACAAGGATAACTGTGTGCTATTGTTGAGTAAATAACAGTGTGTTATTTAGAAAAGAATAACAAATTAGAAGGAAGAGATTTTAAAAAATACAGATTTCAGTATTTTGAATCTCTAAACCCCATTTCTTTTCCTCAAAGACGACAAAAAAAGTCCGACATTATACGATTTAAAATAAAAACAAATAAATAAAAAGATAAAACACTGGCATGTAATACGTTAGAATAAATAGAATGGTTTTGAATAATAGATGACAGTAAAATCTACGTCACTTTACAGCCCCGCCCACTTTTGGGGAAACCAACGCTGTCATTTGAACGGCGATCAAGCCTGAAGCCACAGAGCTCTTCTGTTACTGTCCTTTCTTCTTAGAGGAAGTACAGAAACACGTAACTCTGGATTTGTTTTAATGTTTGAGGTGCAATGAACGACACAGCAGCTTTTTGGCATGTTAAAACTATTATGTTCTGCCTCGCACATGAGAGTAACAGCTGGCGAAATTACAGCCTCGCCTACTGATTTTAATTTAACCATATATCGAGCCCGATTGTCGATTTCAAAGGTGTGCTCTAAAATGATATTTATAAATGACTATTATCATTATTATAAGCAAGACAATAAATGGCAAAGATATGTAGAAAATAAACGTATTTCAGATACGTTCATAAGGAACGTAACCTGGGAGAAAACATGTTTCTAGAAGATATGTAGAAAATAAACGTATTTGAGATACGTTCATAACAAACGTAACGTGGGAGTAAATAAGTTTCTAGCTAAACGTAATTGAGAATGCAGTTTAGTTCTGTGGGAACGTAATTTTTAGGAGACAGGGTTGACCCCTGAGTACAATAATGCATGTTTTCTGCCATCTTTGATGAGAGATAAAATGATTTTGTGCAATAAGTTCTTAATGAAATTGGTACTGTTGGATTCAGTACTACTTGGACTACTACCAAAAGTACAATCAAGTACTTTTACTGTGTACTTTTTGAGTAATCCCCTGTCAAACTCCCCTCCAGAGTACAATAATGCATGTTTTCTGCCATCTTTGATTTGAGATAAAATGATTTCGTGCAAAAAATTCTTAATGAAATTGGTACTGTTGGATTCAGTACTACTTGGACTACTACCAAAAGTACAATCAAGTACTTTTACTGTGTACTTTTTGAGTAATCCTTTGTCAAACTCCCCTCCAGAGTACAATAATGCATGTTTTCTGCCATCTTTGATGAGCGATAAAATGATTTTGTGCTATAAGTTCTTCAAGTAATTGGTACTGTTGGATTCAGTACTACTTGGACTACTACCAAAAGTACAATCAAGTACTTTTACTGTGTACTTTTTGAGTAATCCCCTGTCAAACTCCCCTCCAGAGTACAATAATGCATGTTTTCTGCCATCTTTGATTTGAGATAAAATGATTTCGTGCAATAAGTTCTTAATGAAATTGGTACTGTTGGATTCAGTACTACTTGGACTAGTAGCGCAAGTACAATCAAGTACTTTTACTGTGTACTTTTTGAGTAATACTCGTTTAAACTCCTGTCCTGAGTACAATAATGCATGTTTTCTGCCATCTTTGATGAGCGATAAAATGATTTTGTGCAATAAGTTCTTCATGTAATTGGTACTGTTGGATTCAGTACTACTTGGACTACTACCAAAAGTATAGTCAAGCACTTTTACTGTGTACTTTTTGTGTAATCCTTTGTCAAACTCCCCTCCAGAGTACAATAATGCATGTTTTCTGCCATCTTTGATGAGAGATAAAATGATTTCGTGCAATAAGTTCTTCATGTAATTGGTGCTCTTGGATTCAGTACTACTTGGACTACTACCAAAAGTACAATCAAGTACTTTTACTGTGTACTTTTTGAGTAATCCCCCTGTCAAACTCCCCTCCAGAGTACAATGCAATAATGCAATAATGCATGTTTTCTGCCATCTTTGATTTGAGATAAAATGATTTCGTGCATGATTTTGGTAGTAGTCCAAGTAGTACTGAATCCAACAGTACCAATTACATGAAGAACTTATTGCACAAAATCATTTTATCGCTCATCAAAGATGGCAGAAAACATGCATTATTGTACTCAGGACAGGAGTTTAAACGAGTATTACTCAAAAAGTACACAGTAAAAGTACTTGATTGTACTTTTGGTAGTAGTCCAAGTAGTACAGAATCCAACAGTACCAATTTCATTAAGAACTTATTGCACGAAATCATTTTATCTCATCAAAGATGGCAGAACACATGCATTATTGTACTCTGGAGGGGAGTTTGACAAAGGATTACTCAAAAAGTACACAGTAAATGTACTTGATTGTACTTGTGCTACTAGTCCAAGTAGTACTGAATCCAAGAGTACCAATTACATGAAGAACTTATTGCACAAAATCATTTTATCGCTCATCAAATATGGCAGAAAACATGCATTATTGTAGTCAGGACAGGAGTTTAAACGAGTATTACTCAAAAAGTACACAGTAAAAGTACTTGATTGTACTTGTGCTACTAGTCCAAGTAGTACTGAATCCAACAGTACCAATTACATTAAGAATTTATAGCACAAAATAATTTTATCTCAAATCAAAGATGGCAGAAAACATGCATTATTGTACTCTGGAGGGGAGTTTGACAGGGGATTACTCAAAAGTACACAGTAAAAGTACTTGATGGTACTTGTGGTAGTAGTCTAACAAGTACTGAGTCCAACAGTATCACTTTTATTAAGGATGTATCGCTAAAAATCATTTTATCTCATCAAATATAGCAGAAGTTTTTGTTCTCAGGAGGGGGAATTTGAGAGTATTACCCAGAAAAAAGACAGTAAAAGTACTTCATTTTATTGTACTGAGTCAAACAGTGTTAGTTTTTTTAAGAACTCATGGTAAAAATAATTTGTATCGCATGAAGCAGAAAAAACATGCATTCTTTGCGTTAGTGCCGCTTCTCAGCGATTACCGTAAAGGCGCTATAAATCGCGCACTCAAAAATGAAGAACTGCTCATTTGACCAAGCAAATTTGAGAGACGGCTGAGTTGACCGCAGTTACTTTACTTACTGTTTTACAAACTGCTCTGTATATAAAACATGGCTGTATGTTGGAATTTACACAAATATATGTTGCTGTTCACATTCAGTTCCAACATTTATGTTTTTATTTTGCCTATTTTTTAACCAGCACCAGCAAGTAGTCATCATCTTTCAGACTTCACTTTGGCCATTAGGCTTGTTTGAGACGAGCTGCGGCTCGCCTCGAAAGTAGACGAGAATAGCCGATCGCAGCCGGGGGAGGTCTCAAAAAGCTCGCCTGAAGTCGGACAGCGCGGAGTCGTCGTCGTCGTCGTCGTCGTCGTCGTCGTCGTCTTCTTCTTCTTCTTCTTCTTCTTCTTCTTCTTCTTCTTCTTCTTCTTCTTCTTCTTCTCTCGGTTTTTTGGCAGATCGCAAACAACTTTAAGGTGCATACCGCCACCTCCGGAGTCGGCTTGACTCGGTTTGTATTTATAAAGAATGCACAAATGTGTTTAATCGTTGATGTCAGATATGTACTAAGTACATACATTTGTTCCTGCTCAAGATTAGATTCAACTTTATTGTTATTGCACATATTACAGGTACTGAGACAACGAAATGCAGTTTAGCTTCTAACCAGGAGTGTAAAACGCAGTAAAGTGAAAAGTAATGTACACAATCTACAGAATAAAATCTAGAATGAATTTAATGATGAATAAACAGTGAGGGGTATGAATACACTAGATATACACAGCAGCCTGTGAGTAGTATGAACAGTGTGTATGAATATGCTAAGATATATAAAGTATGAAAACGTTAAGCAGTGCAAGTAGGCTACAGTATAACATATATAGATATTCATTTCATGATGATAAACTTTGTGGAACAATGATGAAAAATGTGAGAGTTTCATCCGCAGCACGGGGTAAAAACCACCAATGAGTGCTCAGCTCGTGATACCAGCGAGTCGTTTCCCATCAAGCATTTCGCTTCCGCAGCCCGTGGAGAGAAACTGCGCCGCCTCGCCTCGCCGCGCCTCGCCTCGCCTTTCAACGTCTCATGTAGGCGAGCCTCCAGAGCAAGGCTGAAGTCGAATAGTCCATTTAGCTTAGGAACCTTCATAAAGGAGTGAAATGACCCGGAAGTCCCTCAGTGGCAGCCATGATAAGTGCCGTTCGAATTCTCTAATGATGAGAATGATAGGAAAGGAGGTTTCAAACTTCCTTTATAACCTCCTTTAGCTTAGGAACCACTGGACCTCCCTAACCGACAGGAGAAGCGAAAATGCTGCCCCACAATGCCTTGCAGCCGCAGCATTTGCCGTCACTCAACAGTCGGCCGTTCACGGAAACAACCGATTATGACCGAGAAATGATATCATGAAAGTTACGGTGCTTATTAAGCTTTTTAAAACATAGGTGGTAAGTTGCCAAAGTGCTTTGTTTTGAACGTTCATCAGTATTATACTCAAAAAGAGAAATATGAACGTTAGTTTTCACTGAAATTATCAAATAAAGTCAACATTTCAGTCTTTACTGAGCTGTGTGGGGTTTGTTCAACTTTTAAAAGATGTTTGAATGGTGATATACACAGTGATAGATGTTAAGGACTAACGTTTATAATAAATACATCTGTATTGATTTTAAGATCTTTAGTTCATACAATCATACGTATTGGGATCATTTGTATTAACGTGGACCGGAGGGAGAGGGCGACGAGCATAAATTTCATTTTCCTTTTTTATTTCAATTCCAACTTTGGTCATGAAGAATATGTTTCTCTGTTGTCCACGTTCATAAAGCAAAGCAGCAGCATCAGAGCACGGTGCAGAGTCTCAAGATGAGTTCACAGTAGTCCCTCGTTCTTATTAAACATCCATGTTTGTAGTCCGCTGTATAGGAAACTGTAGTTTCCATGGTTTCCCCACAGCAGCAGACGCACATTCAGGACGTCCGCTGGCGCATCAGAAACACGTCGGATAGTGAAAGTGCATTCGGATTCTCTAAAGTACCGCAGTCTCTTCTCCTAAGTCCTTTTGAATTCTCCTATCCACTATCCCTTAACCCCGTGACGTTTCACTCAGAGGTCAAGGAATAGACGATAGGGTTAGAATTTAGGAGCTGATTTTTAAACTATCCGACTGCAGCCCAAGTCGGACAAAATGACTAACCATCATGCAACGCACTAGCAAGACGTGTGCAAAGAGCAGCTCAGCTGGGACCTTATTTTGGAAAAGTTATGCATTGAAATCAATGGAGAGAGAAAGATTATCTTTCGATCCCGTTTGAATTGTGCCACAAATTACACATATGATGTTTGTCAATTTAAAAGATAATTTTACAAGTCAAAAAAATTAAAATGTGTCGTAAAACTGTGAAGTAACACTTCTTTTGTGTGAAACCGCTCAATGAACTACATCTCCAGTCTCGCACCACACACCAAGACGGCCGTCACGTTGGCAAATTTCACTTATTTCTTTCAGAATGAGGCGCAAAGTATTAAAAGAGGTGAACATCACTACAAGTCTGGGCATGTTGAGAGCTGTACATACACAAAAGGGGAGTTAGTCGGGACCGGGATTCTGGGATTTGTAGTCTTTCTAGTTGCGTATTTTTCATAGTCTTATATTTCAACAGTTTTACCACAAACTGACTTTTTTTACATGGAAATGATTATTTAAGATTGACAAACATCATATGTGTAATTCGTGGCACAATTCAAACGGGATCGAAAAGATACGTTTTCTCTCTCCATTGACTTCAATACATAATTTTTCCGAAATAAGGTCCCATGGACCAGAAGTAGATGGGCGTGACTTCGCCACTCTATAGGGATGTTGTTTATTGAATAATTCAACATGCCACTCAAAGTCAATAGGATTGTGTTGTTTGTTTTGCAGCGTGCTGACAGGAGATGTGTGCTGCTGTGTATGTCCTGTCGACGGTAACGGGCTATGTGCTCACCTCTGCCCTGCTGATGAAATGCCCAAATCTTTTGCACCGTAGGAAACGAGAGCCTTTTCTCAGCAAACACATTTCCCATCGAGGAGGTGAGTCTGTGATGAACATTATCAGTTTATTTGTATCTTTTACTAAAAAGATACAATACGAATAAAAAGGTTGCAAAAAGATTCCATGACAAATTATCCACAGATCCTCACAAAATGTGCAAATTAATAGATACCGTACGAATACTTCAGGAAATGATTTTGTTTACAAAGATGAGTGTAATTTCGATCTTGAGCCTCATGATCATGATTTGGGCCTATGCCTGTCAATTTTATAACTTCTCTCGTCTGAGTGCAGTATATCATAAACAGTTTTACTCGTACACAGTAAAACTATGTCCAAAGTTCATTGTTTGGCTACTTCCCCAACCTATGCTTATGCTGTTGCCAGTTTGTTTTAAGATGTATGTGTTTGGTTATGTATGTATTACTCTGCTTTCATAAGACAGTATTTTTGTGTATGGTATGCTGAAGCAAGGCAAGGCAAGTTTATTTATATAGCACCTTTCAACACAAGGCAATTCAAAGTGCTTTACAAAAAACAAAAGACATTAAGAAAATGGCATTTAAAATCAGTCATTGAAAAGAAAAGATAATAAAATAAACATTAAAAGAAAAAATACATGGATAAAAGTTACAGTGCAGTTTAAGATGTGAATAGTTGAATTAAATTAAAAGCAGCGGCAAAAAGAAAAGTCTTTAGTCTGGATTTAAAAGTAGTCAGAGTTGCAGCGGACCTGCAGGTTTCTGGGAGTTTGTTCCAGATATTTGGAGCATAATAACTGAACGCTGCTTCTCCATGTTTAGTTCTGACTCTGGGGACAGAAAGATAACCAGTCCCTGAAGACCTGAGAGATCTGGATGGTTCATAATTTAGCAGGAGGTCAGAAATGTATTTTGGGCCTAAACCATTCAAAGCTTTATAAACCAGCAGCAGTATTTTGAAATCTATTCTTTGACACACAGGAAGCCAGTGTAAAGACTTCAGAACAAGAGTGATGTGATCCACTTTCTTATTGTTAGTGAGAAGTAGGCAGAAGGCGATATTTAACTGTGGGTATGCAAATGTAAAGAGTCAAGACAACAATAGACCATGCTTAGTATTTACTTTTTCATTGCAGGTGCGGGTGAAAACCTGGAAAACACGATGGCAGCTTTCAAGCAGTGAGTAGAAACAAAAGTCACTATGACAAAGCTCTTTTTGACTTTTGAGCTGGTGACTTTTTCATGTGATTGTGGGAAGTTTGTGTCATCTGAGTTTGATTGTGACCACAATCTGATGTCTGTATGTCTTCACCACACTCCAGCATACAGGCAGTGGTGCCTTAGATAACCGTTTGAGACATAAAGCCCGAAGGTTACTAACGGCTGCGATTAGAAACTGAACTGCTTGAATTTTATGTGATAAAAGTCAATGTCGTGTGTGTGTGTTTGTCCATGCAGCGCTGTAGATCTTGGCACGGACATGCTGGAGTTGGACTGCCACCTGACCAAAGATGAACAGGTAGTGGTGTCACATGACGCCAGCTTGCTGAGGGCCTCTGGCATCAACGCCCACATCTCAGACATGACCTACGCTGTGAGTTACTGCTCTATAATATCATCGCTTTCCTTCACAAAAGAAAATCTTAATGATAATTTAATTGAATAATGGACATTTTGGAAAAAAGTTGATAATGTTAATAGTAGCATTTGTAAGCCATTTTTCTATGAGCTCCTTTTAACATGTTTATAAATATAGTATACATATATACTTTAGTATACAAAGTGTACGCCAAAAAACACATCAACTCTATCCATTTTCTTTTTAAATGTGTGTAACTGAAGGTTCACATTCTCTCTGCTCTTCGGCCTTGTTGGACAGATTTGGGCTTTTTACATTAATCTTGCTTTGACGTGTCCTTGCCTTCCTGCCTATTTTTTATATTGACATTCATTTGAACGCAATCAGTCACATCCATCACGCCCCCCTGTCTATAGGGTATATTTCTTGTTTGTTCATCACTGACTGTGTGCTCTTTGCAGGAGCTCCCTCCGTACCTCTGCAAGCTTGGTGTGACTTTTCAGAGAGGTGAGCATCACAAACTGATGGCTGGTGTAATTAATACAGAGTTATCCCTGCCTACATACAGAGGAATATCAGCAACTTCTGTCATTACTTTGTTACTCAGAGTTGTGCAGTCTGTTCTCATCCACTGTTCCTACTTATACCTAAGAGAAGATATTTACTATAATTTGCATATAACATAATCTAGGGCCAGGAAATGCATGGCTACCTGGACACAGTGCTTACTGTATTTTTCCCAAAACACCATCTACTCCTAAACCTATCCAAGTTGTTGTTTGGCCAAAACAGCTTCTGCACTAATAAATAATAACCAGAATTTGTTTTACAACATGCTAACTGGTGTATTAGGATACGTTGATGTGTCCATGTAACCAAATATACGTATATTGTGTTTATCCCCTGCAGAAGCATTTATAATTACAGGTCATTTGACTTTGTACAGATAATGCAGATTGTGTTTACACTGTCAGTGTGTACACATTTACCAATATGTAGCCCCAGCCTCTGTCTGGAGTATAATCTGAGGCAGATTGTGTTTTTGACTTGTCCTTGTCTGGCAGAGTGTATCTGCGAGGGGGGAGAGGACAAACGCATCCCTCTACTCAAGGACGTTTTTGAAGCATTTCCCCATACCCCTGTCAACATAGACATCAAGGTCAACGACGACAGGCTCATCAAGAAGGTCTGTGTGTGATAAGACTCAAACCTTCCTATACAACAACTTTAGTTTTTTTCTCTCTTTTTTTTGTTTGTCAATTTCCCATGCTATTTTTCATCGAACTGAATGAGCTATTTACAGATGTTATGTAGTAATTTTTGTCCTTAAAATGGAATGAGTAGTTTCCTCATTGTAAATAAAAAGGTGAACATAAACAGGCTGATTATAACACTAACTTCAAAGACTATGCACCTTAAAAGTACATTATGGGATGGCAACAAAACCTTTCTTCATCATGTTTCACACATGTCTGCTATGTGTTTCTGTAGCTACAACTTTTCTAATTCTTGCAGGTCTCTGAGATGGTTGTTAACTACGACAGAGAGAATCTGACGGTCTGGGGCAACGCTAGCAACAAGATTGTAAATAAATGCTACACAGAGGTACATTTACATGAGATATAAAGTGTACTGTACATTATCCTCAGTGTAGTCAATTCATGGAATAGATCTCCTTTAAAAAAAAAAAAACACTATTATTTTTATCTACTGTAGGCCTATAGGCCGTATATTGGCATGGATAAGAGAGAATGAAATCTACACTTTACAATACAAGAAAAATACTAAATCTGCTGTAAACTGTAGAGCTCTGTATTTGATATTATATCAACCAGTAGTGAATGAATTAAGGGATTGAACATGAATCCTGGTTGTGTGTTTGTGTTTTGCAGAACCCGCGTATCCCAGTGTTGTTCAGCCTATTCAGAGTATTGCAGCTGTTAGGCCTCTTCTACACCGGCCTCCTGCCTTTTGTTCCCCTCAAGGAGCAGTTTCTGGAGATCCCCATGCCTTCTATTATTACCAAGTAGGTATACACACATAAAAACAAGTTATTTCAGCTTTTGGCTATATTTGACCTAAAATAACCCGTAATGCAAAGCGCATTAATCAGATATAAAAATGTATTACCACGGCTGCATTTGAAACATTTATTTTTTTCTTGATTCTGACTGTGGCAAGTACATCAGAGTGTTTAACTTTCTGACACTTTTTTATGTGATTTTGCAGAATAAAGGGTCCCGACAGATTAACGAGGAGTCAGAGATTAATTACCTGGCTTGCAGACACGTAAGTCTCTCATTTGTCCTATCATTTGAAATCCATCTGTCTTCTCAATTCTATCGTCAGAGTTGCAAAATCTTTGGGTATTTGTATCACACTACATTACATCTGTAAACTAGTGTATCTTCACTTTTTCTTTATGTAGGCCTATCATTGTATTTATTTCTCCCTCGTTGAACAGTATAGTTTTTTTTTTAGAAATGCTGGTACAGGGACACTGGGAAGAATTACGACGCCTCATTACATAATAATACACATATACATTACTGTGACCATGATTAATGCAAGACATTTACAACTGCAAAACTAAACCTATCTTTAGCTTTGCTATATTTGCAGTTTCTATTTTTTCTCTTGCAGTTTGCTGATGAGAAAGACTCTGTTTCAGCATCTTACTGACAGGGGAATACAGGTAAAACCGCTGTTACGTAGCTTCTCTAGTAGTTCTTATAACAGAAAAACCTCTGAACACAAATTATTGAATTCTTTGTGGATGCAAATTGTGTAGGGGTAATGATAAGGAGTAGCTGATGCCTATTAAGTCAATTTACCTTTATCTTATTATTATTTACTCCAAACCCTTCTGCTTACATTAAAGGTCACCTATTATGCAAAATGCACTTTTTCATGTATTTTATACATCAACATGTGTCCCCTCTGTGTAAAGACATTCTGAAAGTTTAAGTGAACGTGAACTCCTGCCTGTGGTTTCAGGTGTACATTTGGGTGCTGAATGACGAGGAGGACTTCCAGAGGGCATTTGACTTGGGAGCCACAGGAGTTATGACAGATTTCCCCACCAGGCTTAAAGAATTCCTGGACCTGAATGGCATATCTAAGCCCCGGTGACCTGCCAACATCTACCTTACCTCCCCCCCCTCATATGTGATTAACCTACAATCTGAGTCCTTGCTAGCCAGCCCCCTCCTCAGTGTTTCGCAGTCAGGCTCTGCATACTGTACTGATCTGAGGAACCAGCTGTTATACTGGTGACACAAACATTTAATTTCAATCTTATAAAACACTCTGCTTAATATTATTATCTACCTAGAGTTTTGTTCTTTGCATATTTTGTGCAATTTACAAACAACACAATCTAAAGTTTATTTTAAATGGGACAAAATGCACATCAAACTTCAGTTTTTGCAAGTCTTATCATCCTTGAATTTCATAACAAACTATTTTATGCGTTACTAAAGTCAAAATATAATTTCGCCTTTTTCCAGTCTTTCAAGTAAATGACAGTTTGCAGTAATATTTAATGTTAATTTACCAGCAGCTTTAGAATGTTTTTAGGTACAATGTATTTCTCCATGTTCCTATCAGACTGTTGATTACATGCAATATCCAAATTGTAAGTATTTGTCAGATAATCTTTATATGTGACCTGATGCAATCAAAAATGTGCTACTAGTCAAATAAAGACAAAATGGTGCAGTATGACTAATGAGTTGGGTCATGCCGCTGACCCTTATTTAAAATTCAGAGGCACAATCATTTTATCAGCGGACTGCTCTTTAAATAAAACTTTATATGTTGTTTTTTGTAATTGTGTTGTGTTTTAAGTGTAGTTTTTTAGTCTCCAGATTTTTCTCTGAACCATATGAATTGACTGATTTTGCACAAAAAGGATTATCTCGTTTTGTAACTTTAATTAATGAGGATTGCCTTTTTCACCTGTGTTATTAAGATCGTAAACAGAATTGAACTTAATATATACATTTTTTATGTATGGGATTTAAAGCATATTGTAAATATGGTAGATATGATAAGTGTTGATTGATTTTTCTTTTTACACTTAACATTTTAAATGTATTTAAGACCGCAGCTATTTACTGTGTGTCACAGTCAGAAAATCAAAGATGATTTGGGATTATTCTAGTCCAAATCTGTGACCTCAGAGAGTGACGATCACTAAAGAATGTAGTTTTGGTTGAAAGTACTGTATATTGTTCTGTATTTAAAGTAAAAACATTATTGCTGCTTTATTTTCTATATTGTTGGGTATTTTATGAGTGCTGTCTGAGTGGTGGAAGTGAAATCTGCACAGTGGTTTGTCTGATAGGGAAGATGTGTGATCTACCTATCAACAGATCTTACATTAATGAACATTTTTGATATATTTGTCCTGTGCTGTAGCCTACTGAGGGAACATTTGTTGTGCAAACCTAAATAATTATTTGTTAATCTGCGTTGTGTTTGATTGTGTTTGTGGGACCTGGCTGTTTATCAAAATGCCTTATCCCACATACGCCATTTGATTTAAAAAGTGATTATTGAACATGTACATTTCTACCATGGTCAATAAAAACAAAAAATGATGTCATAAACTGAGTGGTGCGTGTAGTATAACATCGTTTCCATAGGCGGCGCGTGAGGCTCAGGTTTGGGAAGGCTAAATCACTTTTTTTTTCCTGACGCTGCCCGCCTCCGGCGTCTATAGAAAAGAGATCAACTCAGTGAAAGCACCGCCTGCTGAAAAATCAGAGCTCAGTGTGCGGAGTTTAAATCTATCAAGTCATATTACAGGATAAAGGAAATACAGTTTAAACTGCTGTATGCAGAGAAGACGCCGACGTGTCGCACTTATCATTCATATCACATTCAATCAGATCATCGATCATATCATATCATAGCCTATATTATCTCCTTATCTGAGTCAGCTGAGCCGTATCTGGCCGTGCAACACTCACAGTGTCACATACTGTATGCAGAAGTATTATTTTAAGCAACACATTAGGTTGACGAAACATTCAACTCAAATGTAATTAAAGTCAGATCCACTCGTGTCTTAGATGGGGCAGTGATATCATAAAACTGTTACGCTTTCAAACACTCTCGGTAGTTTATTTATTTTTTAACCAGTTGTTCTGTATTCACCTTGCAGGTGGCTTGTATCCTGGATTATTATGTTTAAGTCATGGATGACTAATATTAGACAAATATGAACTTTAAAGTTCATATTTGTCTAATATTAGTTTACTTTTCATTAATGAAGTATGACGCTGCGCTGCCAGTACACTTGTCCCGGTTTGTGATTGGTCAAATGTTGCTAACCCCACCCCTTTCACGTGAAAGCGCTCTCAGCTGGTGAGAGAAGCCCTGGCTTGATTTACCGAGTTGATATTAACCAGCGTCGAGATCTCGTTTGTTAGGGTTAGTTTAGATAACTCAAACATATCCAGGGTTTGAACTGGCTTCGTAGTACAGGGCACATGTGGCTGCATAGCAGTGCTAATGTCAAAGACACAAACATTAAACATTATATTTTTATTTTACCAGGATGCAGTGACACATATTTGGGAAGGCTTATTAGCCTTCCCTGGCCTACAGCACCCGCCGCCCCTGATCGTTTCCCGCACTTATTTGGCTAAAATGTAATGTTATGTTTGGTAACTACCTGCAGACTGACAGCAGGTGGCGCTGTAGACTAGAGTGATTTGAGAACTTTTCTCTGTAGAAAGAAAGTGAATGATGCGTGACATGAATTGTTACATAAAATAGTTTCCTTTCATTTTTCTACACACTGCTGTTTCCCTGCTTGATCTTCTTTCTTAAAAACTGCACTCACATGGGGCTATTAGTGTTTTACATTACGAAGAAGAACAATGTAAAACGGTAATATTCCTGTCAGATAACTGGTCACAGGCTTCTACCCTCAACCAATGAGCTCAGTGTTGCTATGCCTTATCCGTTCGCTGATTGGCTGTTACAGATGTCATTCATCGAGGAAACGGCCCGTGTCCTCTTTGCCAAAGATTGCCAACCTGGACACCAAGATGGTGCACGTCCTTCAGAGCTTTAAAATATCTTTGCCATGGTTTATTGTGATTCTGCATCACTGACAAAACAGGAGAAATACATCTGAAACTATTGCACAAAATGTATCAAACAAATACATACAGGAAAATATCATTCATATTTAGTCTATTTTGTATTATGCAGCAGTAGTGAAAGTAACACATACCTTCAATTACTTTGAATGTGTTATTAATGTTTAAGTACTACTGTTAATAACCTTTTTTTTAATTCAATCTGACGTTTAAGTTGTGTTACTTGAAATGAAAGACTCTTAAACTTGAAATAAATAAGAAATCAAATGTAGGCCTACACAGTGGTGTCTGTCACCAAATATATAAAATGTTTCCAATTAGTATCCTCATCATCATTAACATTATTATTTATAGTTCTTTGTGGTGTAGCTATTGTTTTTCTCTTGATTGCTTAAAATGATGTGTATTTTTGTTTGCACAATCTTATATCTACATACATTTAAGCTTTTGTATCTTGAACACCATTTTTTTTTGGAATGAAAAAGCTTTGTTTTGATGGTCGAAATGTAAAACAACAAAAAAAGATACATTTGAGCTCACCATCAAAACACTAGTCTTTACACACACAAAACACAATGACAAAAGCATACCTACATCATCTAACACTCAAATGTGTTACAGTATATGTAACAGAAGTCACGGGTTTTGCTAAACGACTAAATGAAACAAAACAATGAGACAATGGACATAAACCGGAGAGAAATAACAGTCCTGACTGTTTAACGGTTTCTATACGAACGCGGAAGTGAGTTGGAGGGAACCCTCTCGCTCCGGCTGGTTGCTTCAGCACTCTTTACCTCTGCTCTTCTAAACTCTGCTGGGCATCATTGCGCGTCAAAACATTGCGTCTCTGCAGGACTTGTCAGGGCCGGAGAGAGAAGAGGAAATTTGCCTAGGAAGGAATGCGAAAGGGGGTTTAGGATTGGCAGTGCCACGAGAAAAAACGAGGAGGTGCGACATCTTCTAAGCTACGTGGAGATCCGTGTTTTCTTCCCTTCAAAGGTAAAATGATTTCCTCTGCGTTATTTTCACTGTGGTGCATTTGTTATTACGCACTGTTTCCTATCGCTGTAAGAAGCTTATTCCAGCGTCGATTAGTGATGGACAGCCCTTACAGTACTTTTTAACCGAGGCAACTTTTAACATTCAGGCACAAGTGCAGTGATATTACAATGAAAAACAAGTGTAGCCTATTGCTTGTAGATTATGTCCTGCCAAGAACAACATGACATGACATTGAAATGTATTTATCATGCCAGGACTTGTCCTTTCCTCGAAGATTGGATACAGAGTTATACACTGCAGTGGATCGAAAGTGTCGAGCCTACATGTTGTTATTATTAGGACGCATGGTGTTTGTGTGGTGGCAGTCCAGCACGTATGCGCCATCCCCCTCCTGTGCGCGGTTGGTCGTGATAGTGCACGTCAGGGGTGATCAATATGGGGGACCATGTATACGCACATTGTGATGATAAGCTCTGACGACAATCACATTGTTCTCATCGATATGGCAAAGTCATTACATATGTTAAAGCTTTTTAGAGTGTGTGTTGCGTCAGTTGCGTGTGTGTGTGTGTGTGTGTGTGTGTGTGTGTGTGTGTGTGTGTGTGTGTGTGTGTGTGTGTGTGTGTGTGTGTGTGTGTGTGTGTGTGTGTGTGTGTGTTGAGAATTGCTGAGCTGAGGCATCCCCGCCATCTGTGCTGCGTGTGGTGGCCGAAGTTGTGCCCAGATGAAGTGCGCCACTGCTTGTGACCTGATTCAATAATCACACACTGTAAACCTTAAGCCTTCATGTTTTTGTGTATTTATTGATGTGTTTGTCCACGTGACATCTACCCTTCCCAACAAGTCAATGACAGACCATTCAAGTAAGGCCATGCAGGGAGGAGTTGGAAATGCTGCACCCCCCCCCCCCTCCTCCCAAAGCATTTACTAAATAAAGTCCATGTGAGACAGTTTAGTCCCAACCTTTGCACTGATCTATTTTCATTACAAAGTGTGAATGCAGATAGTTATTGATCATGTGAGGAGTCGATACACAGGGATCGATGTTGGGGGTCAGAGCAGGCCTCTGAAAGGTGATCCTTTGCACATAGGACTACACAAACAAAAGTTATCTATAATGTGTTTGTGTGCCGAGGGTTTCACAGGTCAGCCACTGTTTTTTTTGGTCAATTTTTACGACACTTTCACTGTTTATCATCTGATGGCCACATTGAAATGCAACAGAGATGTACGAACAAGCTAGATAATGAGCATTTTAAGAATGTGTAAGTAAGAGTTTATAAAGCACCTGAAAACAAGCTGCATAATTCTCCACAGAGTAGAGACAGACAGAAGGATATTGGTAGTGAGTTCAGATCAAACATCGCAACAGTAACCAGACACACACACCTGGGATGCAGAAACATCTCTCCATCAGTGACATTTGATATGTTCGGCGGGGGTAGAGCCCAGTTCTCTCCTCCTTTACTCAGTGATGTCATGCTGCTGTATGCTGTCTCTCTCAGAGCAGCATGAAAATACATGAAGTACAGAAATCATGTCGGTGCAGCATGTGGGCAGTGGTGGACACACTCAGCTCATCCACCGCTGAAAGGGACACACACTGTTTCTTCCCTTTCTCTTTCTGTGTTCAATTTAACTCCCTCTCTGTCCCTGTCTGACTCTCATCTTCCCCTCCCACTTTGAATCTCTTCCTCCTGCCCTCGATCATTGTCAGTAGCAGCATCAGCAGCGGCAGCATCAGTGCGTTATATAACAAAGGTTTTTCTGTTGGGATACAAGGGCCCTTTTGGCTGTTGAAACTCATGGCACGTAGCCCTTTGTGATGACACCCAGAAATGACCAGAATGGACAGCACTGTGACCTCAAGCGACTCGCCGCAGAACTGATGAATAGACAAGAGTGACAGCAGGGAAAACAAATACACAAACAGGCTGAGAGAAATGGGGACAGACGGAGAGACGACACAGGCAGACTAAGAACTACTAAACAGACACAAGATGGACAAACATTAAAGACACACTGAAGTTATGCAGACGTCAGTCGGACTAAAACTTCCTGCTGCTGGCGCCCCTCTGAATCACAGCCACCAGATCTTCTAGTCATCTGATCATTTATGCAATTTGTTATTCTATCAATGTAGCTTTTTTTAAAGTGAGAAGCACTATGATTATCCATCAACATTTTACAGTGCTTCATCATCTTTGTTCCCACAAACAATTTTACCTTTTGCAGAATGAGTTTCAAGCATGTCCACCCACCAAGATGAGTGTTGTCCTGTTCTTGGAAACTAATTGTGTTAAAATGTCAAATAGCCGCATTGATCAGCTGTCATAATAATTTCTTATGGAACGACTCAGGACTTCAGGCTATACTATGAGAATAAAGCATTGCCAAATCAGTCGATTTTATCCATGTCAAATCAAAGCCAGAACATCTTTAGGGCTGCAATCTGATATTATTTTCATTATCAGTTCATCTGCAATTATTCTCTTGGTTAATCGGGTATTTCTGTTTAAATGTCAGACAATATGGAATAAATCCTTGTCACGAGTTCACAGAGTCCAAGTTGAATCCTAAAATATCTTGTTTTGTCTGACCAACAGCGAAACCCTAAAAATATTCACTTAATGATAACGGAGAATGTATTGATGGCCGTTATAGCTTAAAAAATGAAAAACAACAATTAGTTGACTGTCAACATTTTTCATCAGACAGCATATGTGTCACGGTTGAGTGAAGGAAGCAGGACCCAAATGCAGATAACTCTGATAAACCTTTATTTCAAGGATAATGAAATTAACATAGACAAAACGGAACACTCACCGGTGAACTCATTCACCAACAAAAGACGAACCAATACTGAACACAGGAAGAGACCGGGCAGGAAGGCGCTGACGGGATAGCTCCGGAGGCCGGGCAGGACCCGGTGTCGGCCGGACAGGAACCAGAGCCGGTGGGACAGGCTTCGGCAGGATCTCCCACGGAAGAGGACCAGGAGTTGGCAGGACCCCCGGCGAGACAGGTAACGGCAGGACCTCCAACGGAACAAGACATGGGATTGGCAGGACTCTCAGCGGGCCCTCCAACGGAACAGGACATAGGGCTGGCAGGACCCCCGGCAGAAGAGACGTCGACGGGACCTCCAACGGCACAGGACATAGGGTTGGCAGGACCCCCAGCAGAAGAATAGTCGGCGGGACCTCCAACGGCACAGGACACAGGGATGGCAGGACCCCAGGCAGAAGAGTAGTCGGCGGGGCCTCCAACGGCACAGGACATAGGGCTGGCAGGACCCCCGGCAGAAGAGTAGTCGGCGGGGCCTCCAACGGCACAGGACATAGAGTTGGAAGGACCCCCAGCAGAACCTCCCACGGCACACGAGTAGGGACTTGAGTGGAGACTCGAGAGGAAACTTGAGTCGACTTGAGAGGGATCTTGAGCGGGAACTTGAACGGAGACTTGAGAGGGGACTCGATAGGGAACTCGAGAGGAGACTACAGGGAGGGGTAATCACGAGACGAGAAACAGCCGGGCAGGGGAGGAGAAACACAAGGACAACAGGTGAACACAATCAGACACACCAGGGAAACTAACGACGGGAGGAAAAACACAGGGAAAAGGACCAGACAATAACCCAGAAGGAAAACATGACAGCAAACACCCAAACATACAAAACTACAAACGTGACATAACATGAGAATCGTGACAATATGATGACAATGTATTTTAATTACTTGAATAATGTGTATCTGGAAGTATTCAAAGCCACTGACATGCACTCTGATTCTCCAGTGACTGCAGATATTACACAGAGAGAACTCCACATGGATTATATGACATCTATATCACATGCAATACTATAATCCAGCACTACTGTTCAATGTCTGTGCGTCATGATGCACTGTCAAGACGCTAAAAGTGAACAGCTTCCCAGACAGCTTTTCTTTGGAAGATATTTAAAGTAAACATTTCTCCTGTCAGTTGTGAATGACATGTCTATATATTATAGACTGATAGGGTTATCCTGAGTGACTTGTAGCAAATGCAGCGGGAGGTAAAGGCTTGGAAGAAGAAGAAGCTTGAATTTTATGTAATTACATTTTAAGTTACAGTTTGATTTTACCTGCAATACCTGATACTTATAACCGAGCTATAATCAGCAGGCTATGTGTAGATTTTGATTTTTTCTTGATTAATTGCAATTCAAATAGCTTGTTTGCTAATCAACAGCCTAATTCTCATACTCAGTTTACTATTATAAAATACTTAAATGTTATGATAAAAATAGAACAGACTGTTGTCATTTTTGCTTAAGTATGAATTCAGCTCTAAGTTATACAGCAGCCAAATATAAAAATCTTCAACATCTTTAATTATGTAATAAAATGTCAATTAGGTAACACAGTTCTAAATATTTCGATCAGATCTTAGAGGACTGGATCCAACATAAACTTTTCCTTGTCCTCAGCCCTGAAATAACCGAGAGGATAAAACAGGCTTTGGGTCTGTGTGTCAGTGTGTGTGTGTGTGTGTGTGTGTGTGTGTGTGTGTGTGTGTGTGTGTGTGTGTGTGTGTGTGTGTGTGTGTGTGTGTGTGTGTGTGTGTGTGTGTGTGTGTGTGTGTGTGTGTGTGTGTGTGAGGGGGTTCAACTCCGACGACTGTACTGAGTGTGTCTTTGTGCCCCAATCCCACGCGGCTGGCACCAAGTCAGAGAAGGGAAAACAAGGCAATGTCTGACTGCCTTATTTCTTATATTTCCTTTCCAAAGGCACTGAAGCCTCTATCAGCCTCTGACTCTAAAAACAATCATATTGCAGAGAAGTGAAGTCAAGAGGCCTCTCTCTCTCTCTCTCTCTCTCTCTCTCTCTCTCTCTCTGCCTCTCTCTCTCTCAAGTGCTGAACTCACAGAGGCCTCCTGCTTCCATTCAGTTTTTTATTAGTTTTTCCAGATGGTTCAGTAAAGACAGACAGGAAGGAGAGGAGACAGCATGGGACGATGTGTTGTGAAGGGGATATGTGAAACAACAAGTTATAACATCATTGTATAGAGTCACAGCCCTTAGTTAGAAAATGTTGTTTTGTAAATTGACAATTCAAAGGAGAAAGAATAGTATTTTAAAATATGCAGGTAGACAATAAAAAGGAGAATACAATGTTTTAGTGAGGCTCTTCAACAGCTTTATGAGAAGTAGCACCGGGGAATAAAACCAGATTAAATCTAGCGATTGATGGTTTGTGTTTAGCACCAGAGCTACAGGGCTGAACTCTCAATTAAAGTTGCATTAAGCAATAAAAACACAAAGATTGTATCTGCAGCTCAAGGTAGAGAGCACAGGCTCCTAACCTATCTCATGCACAGTTAGTCAAAACACTCTCCCGTCCTCTGAGCCTGTGGGACGAGTTCCCAGGCCGACTCACTAATCTTCTCAGTCACCAGGGCACACCAGCAGGAGTATTTTAAGGGCTCGGTCTATTTGGATATCATGGAGTGAGCAGAGCACGATCCTCACAGTTGTGCTACACTAAGCAGATTATCTTTGCAGCCTCATAGACTTAAACACATAATGAGAGCTAGCTTTGCTTTCTGTGTGTCCTGCATTGAACTGGTTAATGTAAAATGGTTTGAGCACGGGTGCGGATGCCACTGATTATTATTTTCAATATACCATTTTATGCAATAACAAAGTTGTTCTTGTTGTTCTTTATTAGGATCCCCATTAGCACTAGCATGAACAACATTGGCTATTCTTCCTGGGGTCCTCACACACACACACACACACACACACACACACACACACACACACACACACACACACACACACACACACACACACACACACACACACACACACACACACACACACACACACACACACACACACACACACACACACACACACACACACACACACACACACACACACACACACACACTGTCAAACATAAGTCAGTAGTTGTTTGGTCTACATAATGTCAACCATATATTCCCTCATGTGAGAAGCTAGAATCAAGAGTCTAAAGCCACACAAGCAGCTCTGGGACTGAGGTTGTAGATGCTAACAGCAATGCATTGAGCTAAATGCTAACGCAAGCATGCTCATATTCACAAAAATGCTTAATAAATGCTAGCATGCTAATGTGTTTTGATGCATGTATAATGTTCAACTTTTTAGTTTAGCGTGTTAGCAATGGCATATTCTCGTATTAGCACTAAACACAAAGGACACTTGAGGCTGAGAGTAATGTCATTCATTTTGTAGACCATTTGAGTGTATACAAAGTTTATGTTTATGTATTTTAGGCAGGAAGACCCTTGTGACATAGTTCATTATGTCACAAAGTCTCAAGACTCTGTTTACTGATTGGCTTCAGCCTGTTACTCTCTGTCTGCAATTCTCTGGTTAAAGTTAAACTATCCCCAAGTTGTAGTTTATCATGAATTTTTCCAATAGACAGCTCGCCACGGACTTTGCTTTTTCTCTCCTCTGAGTCATGGACAATTCACTTTTGCCTCTTGGCAGAAGTACCTGTGCAGTGGAAGCTTGCACCTGTACAATGTTTAAATCTCATCTGTTAAAGTAGAACTTCCGTGTTTTCACAGGTAACCTAAATGTGAATTTAAGTGACTGTTACCAGGCTAATAATGCATGATGACGTCTCATTACATTATACTTCCTTGAGGCTTTAAGAGTTTCAAAGATGCGAGCAGGCTGGAGAATTCTCTGAGCAAACAGAGCAGGTGGTAACCCCATCAGCAATTATACACCTGTGGCTCAGTTTACAAACCAGTTTAAGGAAGCAGCTGTTACAGAACCATGTAATCATTAGCCGCTATATTATCCCCCCTGTGCTCAGGTGTTTGCCTCCCAACCCGACGCCCACCACGGCCCTCACCTGTGTGTTGCGGTGCTTCCCTTGTGAGCCGACCTGGGCTGGCAGTCCCTTCTTGCACCGCCCGCCAACTCCGCCCATGGTCAGAATGACGCGCTCCAAGACCTTCCAGGCGTACCTGCCCAGCTGTCACCGGACCTACAGCTGCATCCACTGCCGAGCTCACCTGGCCAACCACGACGAGCTCATCTCCAAGGTAACCGGCACCCTGCTCCGGTGACTTGTCTCCCTGGAAAACACGAAGGCAGTACTTACATCCAGGAGGCTAATTATTACAGACTGAAAAAGTACTTTTTCTTTTGCTTTTACTTTTCAAACTCACATTAAGTTGTTTTAATTTAGAAACAAGCATTGACTGTATAGTTTTTGTCTCTCATTTATTATTACATTTCTTAATTGACAAGGATTAACAGTCATTAAAAGGACAAGCGTTGAAGATTAATAAAGAGGGAGAACGGATGGGGAATTAAGAGAACAAACAACAGGCTGAACACCTGCATGTCTGTGTCAGCTGCGGCCACACTATTGCCTGTGGATGGATTATGTTATAAACTGGTTAGTAAATTGGATTATGAATGCACTATCACCTTTTCCACATGCGAATATGAAAACATTGCACACCTGTGCACAAAGGCCTTCGGCCGGTCGTAACACAGGTGGACGACACAAATCTGTTCATTGTTTCTCTTCAATAGAAGCTTTAATGTTGTGGAAAAAAAGGCAGTGGTAAAGTTACTTATGCATTTGCCAACTGTGATCTGATCAGTAGCATACGGACTGTTACTGGGAGACTGCGCACCATTTTAAAGTAGACATGAAAATAGATTTTCTCCATAGGTTTTTAAAATAAGAGCTCCTATTTCAAGGCCTGTCTCAAATCACACGTGGGTGTTTTATAGGAAACTAAGACTCTCTCTTTTATTTAACTAAAGCATTAATGCAATATATAACAGCGTGCTCTTATCATTTTATAGAGTTACTTCACTGTATGATCAGACCGAATCATGTTTCAGTCTTCTCATCTTTGTCTTGTCTCGTCTCTGCAGTCGTTTCAAGGCAGCCAAGGCAGGGCCTACCTGTTCAACTCAGTGTGAGTATTCCTCTGTTGCTACATTTCATGTTGACGATATGTCAACAAGGTGGATTGGAGACGAGTTATCTAACATGCTCAGGTGTTTTAAATTAGGTAATAATGCATGTAGTGTTGATGACAGAACCAGCCTGTGCCTTATAGTCGCTATCTGTTGAATTGAGTGTGAAAACGAGGCTGTTTAAATCTATTCTCCATGGCCTAGCGTCCTATCAGTATGCGCTGTGTGGGTGGGTGTGAGGCAGTGACTCACTCTGAGCACATCATACAGTACATGCAACCAAGCAACTTGAGCCACTTGCACAATATTAATTTGTAACTTTTGTCTCTCCTGCCTCTCTACTTTCCTCTCAACAAACCCAATCTCTGTCTCTCAGGGTGAACGTTGGGTGTGGCCCTGCAGAGGAGAGGGTCCTGCTCACAGGCCTGCATGCTGTAGCAGATATCTACTGTGAGAACTGCAAGACCACCCTGGGCTGGAAATACGTAAGTGTCCTTGGCTAATTTGATGCACAAGCTCACCGCAAACTGCACCCAAGGTTAGAGGGGGATAAACTGAAAGGTGGTTATTACAGTATAGCACACCCTAATTTTATTTGCCCGGTTCTTATATGTGGACCTCTTCTCAATGCCGTGGTACAGCTGTGGGCTGAATTAATGATGAGATAGATTTCTCAGAACAGATGGCGACACAAAGGAGAAATCTTTATTTATCTAGTGTTGATCGAACATTTACAAAATGACAGTTTGCCTCACTATGACTTGGGTTAATATTAGAGGGATATTAACAAAGTATTTGTAAAGCTGTGATATAGCATTTAAACATTTAATAGATTGTATTTAAGAGTTAGTGTTAGTCACCATGACATCATTAGTTTGTGGACGACGGCTTTGAACTTTTTTTAGTTTGCTGAACAAGCATCAACAGGAGGGGATAGAGCTAGTACAACTGAACGCTAAACAAGAGCACACCCTAAAGCACACCTTGCTTTGTCATCTAATTAACTGTAAGTGGGACAATCATTTACTAAATGAACCTCATCATGTATTCAACAAGACTTTAAAATAGCAAATGAGACCATTAAGTCATTAGTAACATTTTCACTGAGGTAATGTGAAAAGTTGGGTCATTTTCTTGTAGACTTCTATACAATCTGACTTATGTTTGCAACCAGTGAGGTCGCCCCCTGATGGAAAGTAGAAAGAATGCACGTATAAGGCTATTCAGTTTTGTCTTCACTTTTCAGACCCAGTTGTTGCCACTTGTGTAGGATGTATTTACTGCAGGTGATATTTTAGGTGCGATGACAGGGTGAACCAAACAACATCAACACATGTTAGCTGTCTTCATATATCAACAGAGACGAGCATGTGCAGCTGTCACTGGTGAACCCTGCCTGCATGGAGGTGACACACACACACACACACACACACACACACACACACACACACACACACACACACACACACACACACACACACACACACACACACACACACACACACACACACACACACACACACACACACACACACACACGTCACACACACACACACTCACACACACACACACACACACACACACACACACACACACACACACACACACACACACACACACGTCACACACACACACACACACACACACACACACACACACACACACACACACACTCACGCACGCACACACACACACACACACACACACACACACACACACACACACACACACACACACACACACACACACACACACACACACACACACACACACACACACACACCTAACCATAGCGTTCACTGCTACGTGTTTAACCTTAAACCTGATTCTATAACCTTCAAACCTAAAAATAAATATTTTCCTTATGCTAGTGGTATAAACACCTGGTGGACCAGCTTTAAAAGTGGATACTTTTCTGGGTAGTTTCTATTCCCGTCAGGACCCCACAAGGCAGAGAAAACAGAAGTCACATGCATGCACACGATAAGCACGCAGACACTAGATAGGACTTAATGGAGGGTTTCCATTAATATCACTTGCAGCAGCAGCATTGATTTTCCGCAGTCCTCAAAGTTCTTTTAGCGGCTCGACCTACCGCACTTCTAAACCAAGAAATATGATAGCGTGCCTCTGCAGCTCTGAACCAAAATAACCAAAGACAAAACAAAGTAAAGACGCAGTGAATCGCTGAAAGAACATATCAGCACACTCTAAGACTCTTCTTTCTAGAGACTGTAAAAAAGGCTTCAAGCAAAAGCTGTGTCAAAATTATCCCCCCACATATCCCTAAATAGTTATTTTTATAGGACGTGTCAACTAAAAAAGGCAAGCATATCTAATTTAAACTCAATATTGACCACAAAGACCTTTTTAAGCTCGGAGCTAAGGTTCTCTGCTATCATTGTCAGTTACTGGGGCCAGAAATATCCTCATTTGGGGATATGTGAGGTGGAACTGGAACAAGCTGAGGTGGTAAAATGTTCCTTCATTTTCAGGGATTTACTGTTTGTAAGAACTACACTGATGTTAAGCAGTTATAGTTTAGCGATTTAGCATGCTAATGTTTGCTAATTAGCACCAAACTTAAAGTAAACACAAATGAGGCTGAGAGGAACGTCTATAGTTTTGGAGGTATTAAGTCACAACGTTTTCATAAACTGCCACTGGATTCTCTTACTGGATTTTTCACTAGCTGAGTCAGCGAGGCTAATGCAATCCTGCTTTTTGCATGATTTTTGCAATCAATATATTTTATGAAGGAAAACCAATAAATACATTATGAGAAATAGTGATTAGGGTGTTAGTCGATTTGTTTCATTCAATAGAAAAACACGTAGGGGAACTGATCAGCTTCTGTGTAGTTCTCACTTTCTCATAAATCCCATTCACACTTTCCAGAGGAATTTTGGATAACACACCTAACAGTAGGAATGCATTTTACAGCCTGCAAAAATAAAGCAGATTCTACATCTGGGTAGGCCATTGCAAGGATTAACCCTTTGGCCTTTTTTTTCTGTTTCCCAATGAGAAACTCTCCTGCTAGCTTATGACAATACAGTCTGGTCAGAGATTTGGTCCTGCAGGCCCCTCTGCAGCGTTTAGTGACTGACGGTTATATAACCAGCTCCCAAAGACTGAGTCAACATACACAGCTGTAAGCACTGTCATGAGCAGAGTTTTTGTATGCACCTCTTGTGTTTTTTCACGACGCTTCGGTCCGTCAAAGATATAAACATGTTATTACTCTGTGTCTATCTGCCATTTTAACTAAATGCTGTCTCTCCTGTCCTCTGTCCCACCCTTCAGGAACATGCCTTTGAGAGCAGTCAGAAGTACAAAGAAGGCAAGTTCATCATTGAGCTGGCCCACATGATCAAGGACAACGGCTGGGACTGAGGGATGAGCAGCCGGGACACAAATGCAGCCGAGGAAAGGGGGGGTGGGTTGACGGGATGGATGGGAGGGAGGGAGGGAAGGGGGTTGTGTGTGATGGGTGAGTGTGTGACTTTGGTTTGGCTGATTTACCATTAACCTCTGTAACTCTGCCCATCCCTCCCTACCACACCTCTTGATGTACACACACAGAAACACACATATACACATCAAGGTCCCAGACATCCCAGCTTGACAGAGAGACAGACTAGGCGGGCTTGTACGCAGCTAGCAGGACTAGGCGGTTGGCCAGCAAGATGTCATGTTTTCCCGTTGTTGTTTTTAATGAAACACAAGTCGATAGCTTTTAAAAAAGGTGGCAACACTCCCTCTATACCTCTTCATTGCTTGAAGTATTCCACCTTGCCTAACATTTATGTTAAAACGAGTCTTTAACAGGTTGCTCAGTGTATATTTGAGCCAAAAAGAGTCTGGTCTGGCGGTGTTCATTGGCCCTGTTTGACCAGCTGACGGGCATTCACTCCGTCCCCAGATCAGATGACCTGAGATGATTATAGCAAATCTGGCTGCACGGGGCCGTTCCAGCTGGGCCAGTGATGAGGCCTGGCGCTGAGGCTTGGCATGGAGGCCCGAGCACATGGGGGGGGGGGGGGCGGGTCGGGTGCAGGGATTGCTGCCCACCAGGCCGATCTCTAGCTTGTGGCCCGGGATTCACTCCATGTAATGCCAGTGATGCAGCTCAGGACGGCCCGTGTGAAAGAGATACAGACAGACAGCCACCGGCTTGTCCTAATACCTCACAGGAATTTCCCCTCTCAGCAGCAAAGCGGCTCCCCTGGGTTTGATTCATCCTTTAATACAACGAGTCGTGTAAAGTGATCTGCTGATCCTTCCCGTGTATGTCTGGTGTTCCCAGATGCATCGTTGCATCCACCTTTGTTACTTGGCTGGATAGAATAACACAACATAAGCGTGTCTCAGGTGAACAACTTTGGCCGGGATTTCCAAAGGTTTGCGAGAACTGAGAGCATTTTTTGCTTTCAGAGGATAAATTGAGTTAAGGTGATTGCTGGTGACTCAATGCCTGCTTTAATGGAAATAACAGTGTGATTTCAGATAACTGAAACAAATGGCCAATGCATGACTGGTTTCATGGGCCAAGGGAAATTGCAAAAGAAATGACCACATAAAGGATTAATGTTACTGAAGTTACGAGGTATACGTGACCACAGAGGAGTGCACTGTAGATGCATATGTATAAAAAGGTTTCACTCTCTTTCAGTCTGGGATGACTGCTGTTTAACTGCTGTTACACTGATCTTCACTAACTGGCCCTAACTAAACAAAATAACGAACCAACTGGGCAACATTGTGAAGCAATGCATATGATGGACTATTCTATTCGTCCTAAATGCACCAGCTTCTTAGCTTCTATCCCAGTTTTAGATTTGTTTTGTTTCAATATTCCTCATGCATCATGGGCCTCTGAGTTATAACCCCTGGGTAATATTTGAAGTAACATTAATGGGAAGCATTGCTCAGGTACCTTTGTGCTAACTTTTTTTATTGCAGGGCAAGGATCCAACTTAATGTGCTGGGTGTGTAATTGTCTCAAATGGGAATGTGTTATTTTCAAATGAGAGAATCCATCTTGTGGAAATGCAACGTTAATGCATGCTTGAAGTAATACAAGTGATCTGACCAGTTGTGTGCTCGGTCCTCGTCACATTTTTGTGAAAAGACCATTTTGTGTTGCAATGAAACATCTTATCTGTTTTTCCACAGTCCATTAGAGCTACCAGGTCCTGCTTTGACAGATTAAATGTGACCCTGGTTTAGAAAAGTAAAATGAGTTGCCCTGTCGTCACATAGTTTCCCACTGATGCGAACATTGCTCTAGAAGTTGCCCTGTATATGGACTCTAACCAGTTACAACCAAACCTAAAACAGATATGTTTAACTCAGCAGTCGGAGGCTGCGACATTAAACCCAGCACAACCAAAGAATCCACCCTTCAACAATAAATTAACCAAACAAAAGATCCCATTTTGCTTTGTCAAAGTTTTGCAAAACAAGGGGGTGTGTACAGCTGAAAGCCAAGGTTGTGGGTAGCCTTTCTCTGTGATATATATATATATATATATATATATAATGCATTATGATTTTATAAACAAAAGATCCTAATATATGAATATATTCTATTTAGTGTATTCACCACGAGGATTACCATTCATGTCGACCTCCGTGTTACAGACTGTAAATAGTGTTAATGTATTGTGTTTTATCTATGATCCATACGATGATGAATGAATATGATTTAGGTCATGTCATGCTTTCTCTCTGGTACCCCACATTGGCTGTACGATACTACTTTTTTACTGAAAATGTTTCAATTTTAATGTATTTTGTAAAGGAGGATGCTGATGTTGACTATATATCATTGGATCTTCATCTAATAAAATGCACCTTGATATCTGTATGGGCTAAGTGTTTGTTTCTAATCAGGTAACCTTCAATCTCTAAGTAGCCTTTACTTTAAAGGGGCACTTCAATCATTTGGTAATGTACCTTAATTAAGTTTGGCCAATCACTCAAAAGGCTCAGGGTTTTTGTTATGAATTTAAAGTGGACCTATCATGCTATATTTGAAACATATATTGTAGGGCCATACCTATATAAAACATGTCTGTGAAGTTTTTGTTCAAAATACCAAACAGATCATGCATTTTAGCCATGCCTCATTTCGCTCTATTTGCTCTTTTCCAGCCCTGTTTTTGCAAGGGCTGATTCTGATTTGTGGCAGACTACAGCGCCACTTACAGGCCTGGCATATGTACTACAGTGTCTCCAGCGCTTTCGAGCGGTCTCTCGTTCCCCTGATAGGTGGAGAGTTGCCCATATAGGCGGAGCACCCCTTTTCTGACATCAGAAAAATTCAAATCTGTATCAAATCCGTTGTAGCCCCGTTTTTAGAGATTTGGGTATGGAAGAAAAGAGAGAGGGTTGTGTTTTCTGACACTTGGTGAGTTCCCTGACACACCTGGGAAGACATATTCATAAAAGACGTACAAAAGTGCATTTTGCATGATAGATCGCCTTAAAATTCAAGTCATGAAAGTCCTGTTGGCCATATCATTATTTCCCAAGCAAGGCTGTATCTTCTTAATGCTTAACTACTTGTGCCAAAATGTGTGACAGTTATAAAATATAAAAACGTTATTCTTTTAATTTTTAGAGCAATTTATAATGTTTACATAAAATCTTTAGGAAAGGCATATTGCAGTCTACTGTATGTCTGGACCATCATAAGGAAACAGGGAAAATGCACTAATTAGTCAGTTAAATACATTGACATTTAAATATGTGATTAAAAGATCACACATTGAATCAAAAATACCTCTGGAGTCAGAGGCTGCAGAAATGAATTATACTGCTAAGCCAGGCTAGTGGCCAGGATTGTTATCTGGTGTTACTTTAGTTCTTTATTAAAACTAAAGATTTAGTAATTTCTTAATTTTAGATGTGGCATTGCAAACTTTTTTTTTTCGGTGAGATGTTGGAGCATCAAATTAGATTAACCAACGAGAAGAGCTGTAGCATCAAAGCCAAGTATATTGACTTGAACGTTTTTTGTATTGCTTATGATTTAAAATGTTCATCCAACATGAAATGAATGTCACATTCAACAGTTCTGTCCTGATTAAAAAATGAAGAATCCCTTTGAGAGTATCTTTGCATACTTCTCTGTGACTGAAGATAACTGCTACAGCCCCTGCACACTAATGGCAAAAGCAAAGAGGAGAGGAGTGAGTCATTCACACTAAATATGAGGTCGATGTTTTTGTGAATTGACCAGGCGTCATCATATAACGAGGGCACAAAGCCTGCTGCAACTCAACTGTGATATCTAATTTTGTTGTCCCCATGGTAACAAGGGCATTGTCTGTTACTAATGGGGGACTTGAAAAAATCAACATCAGCAGCGACTTGGTTCTACCACCACCAGCGTTTGTTATAAATGGTGTGATTAGAGTAGATGAAAGCAATCTAATACAGAGAGTGATGTGTTCATGGTGATTTTGTGAAGATGGATTTGAAGATGTGTGTGTAAGTGTGTGTGCCTGAGGAGGGTTATGAGTGGGAGTCAGACTTTTTAGTCATTCATTAATCAAGCTTCCCGTCATGCTTACTTTTCTCCCATCCCTCCTCTAAATTCCTACTCCCCTTCACTCTCATATCTTGATTTCATATCCCTTTCATGTCTCATTATCACCCTTTATCCCTCCCTCCCTCCTCTCTCTATCCTCCCCTGTCTCAGCTCGTTTCCAATGATCCTCCTGGGCTGATTTCCCTCTCTCTGTCCGACTTGGCTAACCCACTCCAAATCTCGCTGCAGCAGATGGGGCTTTATTTGCTTTGGGTAAGGTCTCCTAGCAACCCCCGTCTCACCCTCGTTATTTTCCCAAAGCGGTCGAGGTAGTTGGTGCCATGCACTGTCTGGGTCTGCCATGCATGTCCCCCCCCCTCCTGTGTCTCTTTAAACTGACCTGACCTGTCTATGTTTACGTCTGTGTCTCCTGTGCCAAAGTAGGGCAGCTCTGACTGTCTGGATTACTATACATGTGTAATGATTACATTTGATGTGCAAAATAGGCAAAGCCAATGTGTTCTGTAACCCTGTGTGACCTAGATTATTTTTGCAGATATTCACATATGTTGTGACTGCTGGGAGAAATGTCACCTGGTTCATGTAGAGTTTAGAGCTAACATTTATGGTATTTGTAGCTGCTGAATATATGTTAAGGTATTTTATTACCATCCAAGGATATACCATCCTTACAGACGTCTGGTCTGCATGTAGAGACAGGCACTACTGGAGTCTGCTCTACCCACACACACACACACACACACACACACACACACACACACACACACACACACACACACACACACACACACACACACACACACACACACACACACACACACACACACACACACACACACACACACACACACACACACACACACACACACACACACACACACACACACACACACACACACACACACACACACACACACACACACACACACACACACACACACACACTAATCCACTTCATTCGTTCATGTTTTTCTTTTGTTCACACAGGGTAGGCTATGGGAGCTTTAGCAGATGAAAGCACAGACAAAAGGAATAATCAAGAAAACAATGCTAGTTTTTGCAGTTAATCAAGCAAATGCCTTTGTACAAAAGTTCACTTTAAATTATTGCAATAAGACAAGTGGATGCTAGGGTTGCACATATTGTATTTTATTTTGAACTCCTCCTTTCAATTGAGTTTTCATTTTAATAAACATGAACCCAAGGACAAATCTTAAAGGGCAAGTTAGGTTAAGAGAAGATCAAAAATCGTATGTGTACTGTCAATGAAACATTTTTACCACATACTCTTTTAAAACAAAATGTGTACAATTTGGCCCAGTGGTGTGCCATACTTCTTTTTCGGCCAGTCACTTCCTGTGTTCTTAATATTATGTCGCCTTGTAGCTGGCAAATTAAACCTTTTACCTGAGTTTTCGTGAACTTTACAGATGCTGGAAGGATTCAAAGTTTTCTCACCTTTAGACAAACCAGGCTAGCAGTTTCCCCCTGTTTCCAGTCTTTGTTCGCACATTTTGGTCCTCACTAATATAGAAGCTCTGAAGCTCGCTCACACAGCCTCTGCAAAGTCTCTAATGGCTCCCAGAGTGTTCATCCATCATGCACAGAAAAACACAAAATTACCACTGCGACACTTCAGTGTTGCTGGGGGAAAACACACGATACAAATGGCAGCCACATGCCATGTTATGATGCCCCTGCCCCTGATTAATTGCTTTAATTTAGTTTTCCAGCTGCATTACACCGACAACACAAATGCTTGATCATTCCCTTTAGTCTGTTGACTTGTAGCACAAAGAGCTGCTTCATGCGCGCGCTATAGGCTATCACTGTTGGTTTCTGCCTCCTACAAGCTCCTGTTATAAACGTAAGTGGTATCAGATATTGATTATTTATATAAAGCTCACATTGTTGTCTGCAACAGTATCTACAACGCTGCCTTTGTGGCTTTTCCTTCTTCTAAAAGAGGAATCATTGGCCTCTCAGGGAAGCAGAGTGCCGGCTGCTTGTTTGTTTACCCGGGGAGAAGAAGGACCCACAGGCTTCAGTGGAGAGGGGAAGGCTTTTTTTGCCTCATCCCGTGACCTCATATCTGTATCAGGCACTCAAAGCGGGCCGAGGCCTAGCTGGAGAGCAATGTGCAAGGCAAGCACAAAACAATGCTTTCAAAGGCCGTCAGTGAGGGCTGAGTGATGACACTCCTATTCAGATAAACCCTTCCATAAACAGTAAGGGCATTCAGACACCTTTACAATACTCACGTTGTTCCTTTCAGGTGGATTCCTCTGTAGCTGGGCTCTGGATCCACCAGGTGACTTGTGGAAAGTCACCAAATTAAATATGAAGTGTGAACAGAATATAGGTCACATTTTGACCACTTGATCATGTTTTTTTTTTTTTTTCTGGTGCAGCCTTATTCCTAAAAAGCAGTAAGGACAGATGCTGCTTTTGTTGAGGAAGTTGTGGTTTTTGTGAGGAAGCTCTGGTATAAGCAAAGCTTGTGCACATGGGATACATTAAAGATACAGAACATATTTCCTGTAGTCCAAGAAACAAGGAATAACAACCGTCCTCAAGGTTACACTCCACCCACTCAAAAATATGTTTTGCTTATTCATAGATATTTGAGTTTCACTGTGCAGAAAGATTGTGTTTCTTTATTTTATTAAAAATTGTTATCAATTCATTTAAAAAACATGCTGACAACAATAAATGTCTGAACACATACCTTCTGTAGAGCAGAAGGCATCTTTTATTTGACTAACAATTCTTTAAAAAAGCAGTATTCTATTCTACTGGCCTTGAATGAGTGTTTTTTTGTCCCACATCCGTTGTAAATCCAAGTTATTTCAGTCAGAAGGATGGATGTTTTGATCTATTAATCTGCCCAGAGGTCAGCAGCACTATGTGCCACTTAAAATACGTTGAAATAGCAGGAATTACAATAACCCATTTAACACAGCTTTTCTTGGTAAATTATACAAACTTATTTTTGGTGTGTCATACATAAACAAAAATTGCGGCCATGTTCAGTGAAACAAGTGAAGTGTTTTGCTTTAGTCTCAGAAACCTTGTGAGTCTCGTGGGCTGCACCTTCACCTCATCTTCACGACATCATCAGATGTTTCCAGGAGTATATTGATGAAAATAAGTAGTTCATTATAAAGAAAATACCAGCTCGATCCGGTCTAATTGTGTATTAGTAGAATGTTTCTTTTTACAATTCAGATGATTCCATTGGGATCAAAGTCCAACTTAATCCAAACATATGAACTTTCAGAGAGATATTTAAAGAAAAAAGAGAAAAACAAACATATTTTCAAGGGTTGTTTTCTGTTGCTCTTCTTTTAGATTTCTGTTGAGATCATGTCAGATATTCTTTTTTTGTGACCAACTTTTTATTGTTTTTGTTTTTGTTGTTGCCCTCACAGAGGGACTTATACACACAGATACAAATTATAAAGACAATAATACAAAAAGAAAAAGACATCATGTCAGATATTTATATATATTTCTTTCTCATGAGTTCTGTTATCACCCATTTTCCACATTATTACAGCAGCTTTCCACAGTACAGAACGAACAGATCAGCTGTTTCTCACAAAGGTTCATAATGTACCTCCTCTGCAGTTTCCATTGAAGTGACCTAAAATCAGCCTTTACCTGTCAGTGTACCTGCTGATTTAAGGCAGATATACTGTACAGTGTGAGGGAGGTTGGTCCCTGAGAGTGTTGGAGAGCAGAGGGGAGACAAACACTGTGCTGCTGCCAGGAGACCTGCTGTAAGGCAGCTCAGCTCAGGACTGCAGAGACTATAAATAGCTCAGCTCAGTCTTCCACAGGCACCACCCACCACATTAGCCCATGTGGCAAAACAGCAGCACAGAGAAAACAACACCACTGCACACTGTACTCCATTTAACCTGTTAAGCCCTGAGCCTGTTTTTCAGGTCTCAGGCTCGAAAATGACATTCCCAGAACAAATGAACATATCTTCCCTTCTAAAAGGGTTACATTAATAATCTTTTTTCTCAAAGCAAGGTTACACCTGTGAGTTGGATGTAGAAGTGTCCGAATCAATATAGATGTTTTTATTTTAAAGTAAATTCAGATTGAACACAGTAAAAAAAATGTAAATTATTGTGTCCGTCCAAAAAAAAAAAGTACTTATAGTGAAAACCACCCTTGAATGATGGGATGGTAGACTAAAATCTTTAGGAATCCAAACTACAACATATAATAAGTACCCTGTATCGAGATTGATGCAAAACAAGTGAAATGTGACCTTTTTAGAGAGATTTAGCACAAAAACACCACTTCTGGGGTCATACTCCTATTTGGTAATGTGTGTGTGTGAGACTGGCGCATAGCCAATACCGGAAGCTGCGATAACTCTGGTGGCTACCATTAGCAGCTAACTTTTACTCTCCGATTTTTACATACAAATTGAATTATGGATTATAAATAAAAAAAAATATTCCACAGAAACATTATCAACCTATGGATTAACCGATTCAGCCACGTTTTTTCTCGTTTTAATGCCATTGAACACGTCTTTTGATCAGATTGACAGCTAAGGTGAGACGATCTCCCGTAAAAGCTACGTAAAGGTACGTGTTGTGATGTCTGTGTTTGCTTTCCCTGTCGCGAGTTCGGATCACTCAGTGATGATATATATACCTAAAGAATCGGTGTAACCTCAGCTTTAATCGGATATCTTGTATGTGCAGCTACGATAAGTATTAAGGGTATCTTTTATCTTGAGTTCTGTGCCAAAGTGCGTTAGCATTTTTCGCTCAGGGGTCATTTAGATGCTTCTTATGATACTTGTGTTTTGTTTTGGTAAACATGGTTTGTATCGTCAATTAGCTGAGATTATTCCCGTTAATCTGGTATAACACATTAATAGGTTCTTAAATATTAAGATCCCCTGAGACACAGTGTCATGAAAAAGTACCCGCCGAGGGGGAACTTGGGGCTTAACAGGTTGAGCAGAGGCAGCATGCTCACTGCCGAATGTGGACATGGAGGGAAACTAAGAAACTGTCAGAAATATAAACAATTAGAGAAGGGGGTTAACCGGGTCTCTGGAGATATAGGCCAGTATTTTTGCTCTTTGTCTAGTGTCATTTCAGCTATTAAAACAACACGTATTCCTTATAAGACCAGGAATTCCAAGAAAAACATTATGTTAAGTTTTAATGAAAAACACAATTTAAATTAAATGTGTATACTGTATTTTCTGTTGAGTTTTACCCTGCATTTACATTTTCTCAGAAAAATGTTAGTTTTAAGGATAAACACCTCATGCAACCCCTGATAAAATGAAATCAGACATTTATAAATACATACAACCAAATACACTGATTCATTTAGGTAGGTCATTGATACAAATAGACTGTAAAAATAAATAGGAAAATAGAAAAGATAAATTATTCAATTTAAAGAGTTGAAATAAGTTTCAATTTCATTAACTTTCCAAGAACGGATAAAAGCTTTAAAAAAAGAGTATTGCACCTGCTTAAAATTAATTGCTTTATGTAAACAAAGTGGCTTTCGAAGGGATTCAAATAATGAATATTTGGTTTATTAGGACTGCAGTTGGTTTAAAGATTAAACTAGGTGAAAGTAAAATTAATGTTATGCACCAGAGCAACGTTTCTAAAGGCAGAAGAGTTAATAACATCCAGAATCAATACAATGTTCTGTACCTAAATAAATACTGAATTTCTGTAAAAAAATAGTTCTGCCAGTGTCTCAGTGGGAGTCTTTTGCGCTGCAGAAACAAGATGATAAGACTCTTATCAGAAAATGTAGTCGATCCTGGGAACCCAGATTAAGGATTTCTTTAATCTCAGCACAGTGGTTTTAGATTACATTGCTTCATTTACTCAATAAACATATCAGTGTGTGTGGGCTATTTCGAGTCTTACTTTATTTCTACTGTGGAAAGAACAGGCAAGTTAGAGTTGTAGCATCCACACACTTTCTATAAAGTTCAGTTTTTCTCTTATTTGACAATATTGTACTTTAAATTAAATGCCAACAAAGCACTTAAAATTGTCAATGCTTTTACTGGAAAAGAGTCTTAACCTCCCATAAAATCAATGAAGTGCATTAGTATTGTAGCTTTGATGATATAACGTTATTATACAGTGGAGCCACTTCTGGTGCTCACACAAACCCTTATTGTATCATTTTTATTAAACATAACGTATTATCTCCTATCAGATTCAGGAATTAACTAAAATGTGTTTTCCTTTTCTTGGATTTCCTCAAGGTTGTTCCCTGAATATTGTATCAGCAGGTAAGAGGATTAATAAAACAATGGCTGGAGCAATTTATCAATCAGCGATTATGTAACATCCAAGAATAACACAGTGTAGACTATAGAGGATAAACAGTAAACACAGGGGAAAAGGGCGCAACTGTTTCTCTGCTAGCTGCATTCTGTACACATATCTCGTTTCAGTATCTCAGCCGCTTTAAGATCACAAAAACCACAGTCACATCTGGTTCTGTATTAACGAGTTGAAATATTTATTTTAAAAACTGAAAAAATAAAAACAAACCCACCAACATAGTTTTAGTATATCATACAAAGACATATTTCAATGTTGCTATGTGAGTATTTGTTTCTCTTTGACTACAGTGTGAGGCAGTTTGAAACGCTGGCTGAGCTGGAGCACTACAGACACCAGAGAGGAGACACAGAGAGGTTAGCAACCAATATTTGGGCCAAAACACAACCAAACATCACTTTAGGTGCGTTCAATTCACCTTTTGATACACTTTAAATACTGTAAAGAAAGTGATCTCCTTCTTTAATGGTATCTTTTTTGTTTTGTATTCCAAATGTTTACAAAATCAGCTAACCAGGTGTGGACGAAGTGACAAAAAAACATTTTAAATCCTTATTAAATAGATGTGAACCCAGGAGTACCGCCAATAATACTTGTTTGTTTTAACCTGCTTAGAGAAATAGTATTATCTAAATGGGCGAACAAAATAAAGTTGGCTAATAAAACACTTCTGATTCATTAATCTGCTCCTGCAAGTAACTTTAAAAAAAAAGTTAGACAGCTGAAGCAGAGTGCCGTAACAAAGTAAGTTAAGACACACAGAGACAAACTCCAAGAGAATCATCATGGCTGTCATTAAACGGAACAAAGAAAATAAGGTTAAAACAGATGCCAACTCATCTCATGGTTTACACAAAGGCATGATCACAGTCCATTCAGTCCATCAGTCTCTGGAAAATCTGTGAAATAACAACCTCTCTCTCTCTCTCTCCCGGTGGCCTTCGTGTGCACCATCTTTGTATCCTTAATTAAATTAAACTGAATCCTTACTTGGAGCGATGCAAAACAGTAATGCTTTTAGATTGAAAGTAAGCAAAAGATTATTCACAACTTTAGAAGGCCTGTAGTTTATATACACAGCTACTTGGTAATTATGAGGCGATTGAAAACACTGCAGTCACTGTGCCGCACACTTTTAGAGTCCATTGTGACAGTTAGATAATGAAGGATCGTTGAAAACTGCACTTAACCATCAGTCCTGCAGGGCATGTGAAGAGGCATGATCATGTGATTAGCCGGATAAAACATTTCATACATTTGTGCAGCCTCTACTGTCCCAAAACATTCAAGTTCACCAATCCAACTTCTGAGGATTTCCTTTTGGGGCTCCTGCTGATTTCCTCTCTCGGTTTAACATCCTCTCTGGGAGAACGCTCGCTCGACTGCAATGTCCAAGGATGTAATGAAGCGAACGTCCTGGTTAGCAAACTGTCAGAAAACCCCCTCCAGAGCTGCTGCTTCTGTGACTGATTTCTTATAATAATAATAATAATAATAATAATAATTCCTTACATTTATTATAGCGCTTTTTCCAGATGCTCAAGGTGCTTTACAAATACACATTACACACATATCATATGTAACGGTCATGTACTGTGGACAATACCCACAGGAGCAAATTCACTGTTTCATCGAGGATATTTGTAAAAATATGCACCAATATGGATCTTAAACTGTATAATACATTGTTTGCTTTTGCTGCCAGACTTGAGCTGTTGTTGCTTTTTCTCGATATATAAAAATGGGTTTTTCCTCTCACTATCCACTGGAACCGGTAAAAAAAAATGGGAAATGAAAAAAAACGACCCCATTGTTTTTAGTTTTTGACAGATTCTCTCATTGTTACACCTCTGACGCTGAAGAGGTTGTTGGCAGTCTCAGCGCTCATAAGGAAAAGAAGAAAAATATATTTTCCTTTTCTGAAACCTTTCCCAGTTTAGAGCATTTTTTAAAGAGTTTCCATGCAAGCGTCTGTGAGAAGAAGAATAAAAAAACCAGAGGTCTGCTCGGGTAAACAGTCACGGTCGTTACAATGGTGGAGAGGTGAAAGGCAGAAAGTCCAGTAAACCAGCCAGTGAAGTGGTATGGACTTAATACGGTGATAACTCACAGTGTGAAAAGAATAGGAAGAAACTAGGGAGGAAGATAAAGACATGTAAAGAGCAGCTCAGGCTCCCACAGCTTTAAAACACGTGTTTTAGTACGAGAGCATGCATGCCATCTATGTAGCACAGAGACATGATTTGGGGGCTGGTGCAGAATAGTCACTGATGTCCACTCTCACTGCTGAAAGGTTGTGCAGAGCATCCTGGGATGTCTTGAGTGGGAACTTGTGCTCGTAGCTTCTCCTCCTTTTGTTGGAGCGCCGTTATTTAGAACCGGCGAAGAAAAAGACAATAAATACTGGGATCCCCTTCACTTCCAACGCTTTGCACCAACACAGTCCTGGGGGAGAGGCAACAGTAACATCCTCTTGTTCCTCCCTTTGACACCGCCCGTCGCTGCACCCTTGGTTCCGTCCCTTATGGAAGCTTTTGGACATGGGTGGAGAAGTAGGTTTAGAAAAAAGAAGCACCTTGTAATTTGGCTTAGAGATAAACAAACAAAAAAGAGAGAATAAAACAAGGGAGAAAGAGAGTGAAGGGTGTATAAATAGAAAGGCAGGCAGAAGCTGGTCTTCTGGTGGAGGAGGGAGACGACCCTGGTCTCAACCTGTCACTGTGGAGAAGAAGCAGAAAGACGCATTTGAGTTGTTTTTATTTTTAGGGTATATTCAGAGTACTGTAGTTGTCCTCTGTCCTCACCTTCCTCTCCATCGCCCCAGCCCTCTGCTACCCCCGCCAGCTCGTAATGTTTCTTCCTCAGCTCGCCGAGTCGCTCGCGCTCCTTCTGCAGACGGGTCTCCAGCTCCAGAACCAGAACCTGAGGAAACAGACCGACACTTGTCATCTCCCTGAAGCCGTTTACTTCGCCTGACAATCCACAGAAAGCCTCAAATGGTAAACAGATCATTGCTTTTGAGTGACATACAGAAAATAGATGGATGAAGAACAGGCTAAGTGGGAACAAATAGTGCTTTATGTGGGTGAATCATGCAGGATTCTTGATGAAAATACTCCTCGTTATTTTTATAATTTTCCCTATGATCAACTGACCGTTATAGGAGGCCACTTTAATATACAGTTAATAATTCAGATTACTTTAATGTCCATCAGGTTGAAATGTGTCTGGCACTGGCATTTAAGACACATACAAACTATTTCAAGGCAAAGAAAAAAATTATTATCTTCTCCAATTATCTATGTCTGTGAATGCGTTCTAAACAATCAGCATTGGCACATGTTACGATTTATTTAAATATACAAGATTGTCTATAGAACAATAACACAATGAGAGTTGAGATCGGTTCCCGACAAGCCTTACTTTCCAGGGAAAATGAAGTCTCGACTAACGGCACAGAGGAGGTGCGTCAACTAATGCTCAATCAAAACAGGAAGAGGATAGCTCATTTGTTTTCCTGGTAGGCATCCTTAGCTATCTTCAGTTACCAAAGAATGTCATGTAATTACTTTACAGTAACTATTCCCAGTAGTGGAAATGGGGGACAATAAGACAATTAAAGCAACTATGGAAAATAAGATGCAGTTTGCATCCTGTGTTGTGGGTGGTTGCTAGGCTCTGAAATAAACCAAAAAGCGATCCGGTTCCCTTTGAGACAGAAAGGATAATTCTACTTGGAAATGCTAGGGAGGGAAAAGTTGAAAAGTTGTGTGGTTCTACATTAGGACTTCATTAAATTAACTTCAAATAGAGGCACTGTGTGCATTTAAAACAATGGACCGTGTGTGTGAGCAGGTCCAGACCTTTCTGTGTTTTTCTTTCAGTGTCGGGGGCAGCAGAGCCAAAGCACAGAGAGAAGTGTTCACACGGGTCTGACATGCGACTTCTCAATGGACAAAGAACAATACATCTACAGAGTGGAAACTTTATTGGCCCTAATAAAGTATTAAAGGTCCTATGTTATGCTTTTCCAGTTATTACCCGTCCCCTTGTGTGTTATGTAGCTTTTTCTGCATGTAAACGGTCTGCAGAGTCACAAACCCTCAAAGTACACCCTGTAGCGAGTAAAACTCTAACACAGAAAAGACCTGTCTATGCTGCCCCAGAACGCCTCGTTGGAGATTTTTTTCTGCCTGAGTATGGTGACGTAACAATCCCCAGGTCCAAATGGACCAACCCGTGGAGCTCCACACACACACACTCACTCACTCACTCACTCTCAGCTGCGGCTCCGCGGATTTCTCAGCCTGAGACACTGTGAGTGTGTGTGCGTGTGTGTGCTCAGGCTGAGTTCAGGTGAGTTTCGCAGTGTCTCGCAGACCCCACGCAGCAACCAGGAAACGACCCAAGTAATCTAGCTTACACTGTCTGCAGCAGCGAGCCCCGCAAAGTCCCGCCAACACGGCACCCAGACCCCACACAGCATTCTTATCTGTTTGTCATTACTGGTGTCATTTTCTGGTTGCTAACGCCATTGTAACACATAATCACTGATGTTCCGCTGTAACGGGGGTGGACTCATCAGAGTGGGCGAGCTGACCAATCAGAGCACAGTGGGCTCATAGGGAGGGCAGGAGCTCCAACAAGCCGTTTAGGACAGAGAGTGAATACACATACTATACTATACATTGAACAATGTAAATATATTCTAGTAGCCCTCAACAATGGAATTATGATCAGTAGAAATGGCCATGTCATGGGACCTTTAAATAACTCTTTCCTAAATAGTTTTGCTTCTCTACTTAATTTTAAACACGTTTGAAGCTATGTGGCTTATTGAAATGGTTATATGTTTGCTGTGTTTCGATTCTTACCTGCGCATCCATCTCTTGTCTTTTGATCTGTGTGAGAGTCATGCTGGAGAAGTCCATCGTATCTGAGCACCAAAAACAATTCATGATTATTTTCAAGAACTACTACGTTTTTCTTCCTTTTAACTAAGAAAATAATAAGAAACGAACTGGACATTTTGTCTTATGATAAAAAAAAAAACCCTCAAACAAACAAAGTAAATCAATGACACTGTTAACCAAATGATCTAACTTAATGTGATTGTCTCACCTTTCTCTTCGATCTGGGACTTCCCAGACTTGGTGGAGGCCACGACGGCTGCAGTCGCCTGTGTGACGCCGCGGGACGCCTGCTGGAGGCGCTGCAGGTTAACGCTGTCTTTGTCTGCTTTCACCTACAGGAAAAAGACAATAGACATGACATCTACAGCATGGAATCGGTGCTAAGAAATTACTTACTTTCACTCCATTAGCATAGCAAATACCACACAATTTAGACAATTCCTCCCCCCAAGAGAACGAAAATGGTACTCTTTGCTCACCTTGGATGCAGCCACTAGCTGTGCTGTGCTGGCAGCTATTTCATGTGAACACACCATCAGCTCCTCAAACTTCCCTTTCCCCTGCACCACCAGATCAGCAGCATCTCTGGAACAACACAATGATGAGGTGAGGATCACTTTGATCACAACACAGTGAAAAACGCCTGATGTATGATTGACCCTCCATTAGTGCTGCACGATTAATCGAAAAAAGATTGTGATCTCGATTCAGACACCTATGCGATCTCATTTCTAAATTACGGCGATCCAATGACGTCATGCTGATTTTTTTTTTTATTATTTTGCTTCTGAATAATACCAACTTGCAATGTCAATCATACTTAAACGATGTAAAGCAAATATACTCTATACATTTAACATTAAAGTACCATGATCGCATGCAAATGGTAGTGTCTGTCTCTCCTCCTCTCATGCAGTGTTAACACTGCAGCCACTAGTGTTGGCAGTTTTTGCGGAAGGAATAAGCAACCAGGGGCCTCATTTATAACGCCGTGCGTAGGATTCACGTGGGAAGGTTGCTTACGTAGTAGAAATCCAAAAAATAGGTACAGAAATGTTCCGACATTTTCCGATTCACCAAACATTGCGTACCGGCGAGGAAAGTGCGTACAACACTTCCTACGCCGGTTTCCCTTTATAAATCACAATCGACTCGAAATGCGGTGCAGCTTTTGCGGGCTTCACGTAACGCCCATATTTGCCTATAAATAGTCAAATAAACGCCCATTCATTCATTCATTCTGACTGACTTTATGAAGAAGATCGCAGGAAATGACGACAGAACAGCTAAAAAAGACATCTCACACCGTGTCAGATTTTGGTTATTTTGGGGAGGTCGAGATAAATCATATTGTTTGGTGGATGCCGTTTGAACCAGAGTAGCAGCATGGAGGTCGGATCGTCACCAAAATAAATAAATAAGTGGTCCGAAAAAGGTTCATGACAAAAAAAATACACATAGCCTTCCTCAGGCAGTGTGTTTGTACCGGGGACAGGAGACCCCCCCTTTGATGAGAAACTGTAAGAAATGATCGGGGAATCCCTCCGGAGTGGAGTCATGACGACTGGATCTGAATTATGTTTTCGTATTTGGTGGTTTGTGTCCCAGCTGTCGATCAGCTGTGCGCAGTGTCTCCACTGCAGCCTGTGCATCTCAACACCGCCCCCGCAGCAACTCCACCAGTTAAAGGAAATACAACTAGCCTATGTGTTGTGTTATATTAGCTGTACAATTGACCACATATGGTGTTCTTAGTTTCTGTTTTTATATTCAGCACTGTGGTGAGGTATTTTGAGTAACTTAGGTGCATTCCTCCCTGTAACAAACAGGTTGGTGTTGTTGTACAGTAGTTCGGTGTCCACTGTGGACAGGTGTTACTGCAACGTTTACATTTTGTTATTATAAAGCTGCAACAATTCTATTTTTTATGTTCAGCACTCAGGCAGCAGCAATATCTTTATTTTAATTACTGTATGTTTTGTTACCAGAGAGACTTGAGTTTAAGTCAAGCACTTTGTTTAAAGCCACAGTAGTTGGCTGTCAAATTCATTTGAGTTACTCTATGTTTTTGCTACAAGAAACTGAGACTTGGATTTAAGTCAAGCACTTTGATGTTGATGGTGTCTGTTTAAAGCCACAATAGTTGGCTCCAGGTGCCACATTTTGAATGTAGTAATGTTTGTTCAGTATTCAGCAACTACAGACTAAAGACAAAGTCATGTTTTTGTTACAAGAGAGACAAATGTTGTCTGTTTAAATTCATTGTACTCACGTGACGTCTAAGAGTAAGAGTGCAATAAATATTTTCATTGAAACGATGAGAATCGTGTGAGAATCATGATCTCAATTCTTATGGAGGAAAATCGTGATTCACATTTGAGCAAGAATCGTGCAGCACTACCCTCCATGCTAATTAAGGCCTGATTTACTGCTTTGTTTGTCTGTTATCTATTTCCTCGTAATTCTGTAGGACAATAAGACTTAAAACATTGTTATCCTCTGCAGTGAGTTGGAGTAACTCAGAGGGGACGAGTGATACTTACACCATGACAGTGGCGCCCCATCCCACTGCTTTGGAGGCAGAGATCAGGCCCTCAGTCCAGCGGGAGTTCTTGGCATAAAATTCCTTCATGGAGGCTGCCCCCTGGTGGACAAAAGAGATATATATAGAAATGTTATAAAACATGTTTCATGACACACTTCCTAAACTCTTGGGCAAGAGTGCAGGGCTTCAACTTATGCTTCTTTAAAAATATCTATTAATATAACAATTGTTTTGTTGAATTATCTTTTAATTGTTTAATCTATAACCTGTCAAAAAATTGTGAAAAATGCTCCAAAATCACAACTAACCAGAGTCCAAGACGATATATTTGTATTGTCTATTAAAAGTCCAAAACTGTACCAATTTAATTTACTCTAATGTGATACAAGGAAAAGGTAATTTATTGTCTTATGGTTACAGCTCTAGTCTGGACACAGTATGATGAACGATAGTTACGGCTGTAACTACGGTTCTATGAGTCCCGGGTGACCGCCAGAGGCGGTGCTTTAAGCACTGGATATGTCCATCGCGCGCATGCGCAGCTCGAGTACCAATAACAACAAAGTCACCTGTGACCCACGTGACACCGGCTATATCAGCCGGTGTCGTCAGAGGATCTGTTCCCAGAATCTTCTCGCGAGCACACAAGAATTCTGAGTGACAGGGAACTCTGGCGGTCATTCGGGACTCATAGACCGTAGTTACAGCCGTAACTATTGTTCTATTTCGTCCCTACTGACCGCCAGAGGCGGTGCTTTAGCACTGGATGACTTATACCAACAATGTCATGAAGAATCCAAGCCCTTGCTCACCACTGGAAGCAGCGGAGCTCGGCAAAAGGACCACGCCCAAAGAATGGGGAGTGGCGACATTGATGACAACTGGAGAATGTGCCAGAAGACGCCCACGACGCCGCGGCGCAGATGGTCTCCAGGGGCACCCCTCTCAGGGCAGCCCAATATGTTGAGATGCTCCTTGTAGAGTGGCATCTCAGCCTGATGGCAGGGGGCGGCCACTGGCCCCGTAAGCCTGTGAGATGGTATTGACAACCCAGTGGGGCAGCCACTGGTTAGAGGGCATAACCTCCTTTAGTGCCGCCAGGGCAAACTCAAGAGTTGCTCCTAATGCCGTAATCAGGCAGTAGTCTTGATATATGCCCTTTGGGCACCCCCCGGGCACAGCAACTTCGACGTGCCGTACTCTTGAATGTCAAAGCGTGCCAGCTGGGCAGGCTGATTGAAGTGGGTTTGTGGAAGAACTCCGGGCGGGAATGCCACATTTGCCCAAAGGGCAACGCCTGAGAGTCTCACCTCGGGCATGTATTGTTTATGGAGAGGACATGCAACTCCCCGACTCGCTTCCCTGAGGCTATGGCAAGCAGAAATGCTGCCTTCGTGGGCAGCCACCTAAGCCCCACCTGGGCCAGGGGCTCGAAGGGAGGAGATGATAGGGCATCCGGCAGCAGGGGCAGGTCCCAAGCCGGAGCCCTCGGGGTGCTAGGGGGACGCTGCCGTAAAGCCCCTCTCATAAAGAGGGACACCGACCTGTGGCACCCCGCCGTGGCGCCGTCGACCCGAACATGTCGGGCAGAAATCGCAGCCACATAAATTCAGAGTGGAGTGAGAACGTCCACTATCTAGAAGGGACTGTTGTCTAAGCAACAACATACATGCTGTCCCCAAGGAACACGCACATTCTTGCCCCCCAGTTGGGGTAGAAAGTGCGTGAGTGCAAGCTGCACAGCCCGAAGTTCTAGCACGTTGACCTGGCACGCACTCTCCTGGGCAGACCGCTGACCCTGAACGGTCCTGCCCTGCCGCACTGCACCCCACCCTGAGAGACATGCACCTATGGTGATGGTCTCCTGGCGGGATGGGATGGCGCCCATGGGCACGCCTATCAGGAGATAGGCCCCTCCAGCGTGACAGAGAGGCAATGCTGCGACACCCCGACTTCCCTGTGCCTGTGCCACTTGGCGTCCAAGTGAAGGCTGTTCAGCCACATCTGCATGGGGCGCAACGACAGTGGGCCTAAGGGCCCAGCGGCCGAGGCAGCTGCCAGTCTGCCCAAGAGCTGGAGGAACTGAATATAAGGCACCCTTTGCCCGGCCCACGTGGAAGTAGGCATCCCTCAAGTCCACGGTTGAGAACCACTCCACCTGTGCATATGCAGTGGTCAGCATATAGAATGGCAGCACCTTCAGGAATCTGTTGATTCCTCTGAGGTCCAAGATCGGGCGAAATCCGCCGACTTTCTTGCTCACGAGAAAGTACACAGAGTCAATTAGACCCAGCCGAAGGCTAGGGGCCGGAGGTGCGGTCCGTACCCCTGGGTTAAGGTGAAAACCACCCAAGGGACGGAAGTACAGACCGCCCAGTAACTGAGCTGCTGCTGGGAAAGCAGCCGACGACCGCCCCCCGGGATTTCAGGGCCTAGCCCCCCGGACCGTGGAGCCTCTTGGGGGGCTCCGGTAAGGCTCTGGGGCACGAGGCCGCCTGGAAGGTGGGCGACTTGGGGCACGAAAGTCATTGGGAGGCGGTTGAGTGGGCCGCTAAGACCTCTGCAGACCACCCCTGTAATCCGGCGGCTCAGTGCGGCTGCTAGAGCGGCCCCTGGGCCTGCTGGGAGTGGGCACAGGTCTGCGAAGACCTGCGTGCTGCTGCCTGATCTGCCTAGCTTGGGCGGCACGCTCCAGTGCCTCCAGGGGAGCTGTTTAGGTCAGCTCGACTGGTACGCTACGGAGGACTCTCCTACATGCCTCAGTTAGTGGTGACTGGGCCAGCGAAACCTGGCGACGAGTCTGTACCAGCGACAAGGCGTCCTCATACAGAGGTGCGTCAACCGAAGGAGGTGCGTCAGCCGAAGGAGGTGCGCCAACCGAAGGAAGGGCGCTAACCGAAGGAGGAGGGGGGGGGGGGGGGGGGACAGACGGCCCGCTAGCAGCCCCTACACCGGGTCCAGGCTGAAGGGCCAAGAGGCGACTTCATCATGCCCCTATCGGCAGCTAGCCGATCCACTTTAGAGGACAGCCTGTTTCTAGTCCTTCTATTGGGGGGAGCACACATAGCTATCGCTCCCTCAAGTCGCCGGGAACGGCCGAATTGATCTGGAGGAGGATGTGACAAGGAGAGGTGTCTGTTGGCTGCTGCCAGACGTTCCACCTCAGTGATTCTAGCCACTCTGAGCACCCGAGGCATGCAGCTACAGCTCATGCAGGCGTTTACCGTGAGAACCTCCCTCAGATGCTCGAATTTCGTCCCCACTGACCGTCAGAGGCGGCCGAGGCAGGAGGGGCAGCGGTCGTGGCCGTCCTCGGGCTCAAGAGAAGCCATACAGGCGCTACATGAATGAACCATTCTGTAGGTAGCCAGATGCAGCGTAGCCGGGAGCGGGAACACAGCCTTCACCAGCTACCTGCTTAATGGAAAGAGTAGAGCGTTGCTGCTACTCGCCGAACAGAAAGAGGGATGTAATTACACCCACGTTACCGGCAGAGGGAGCGGGAGCGAGAGCACTGCCTTCACCTGGCTGGATTAATAAACACGGCAGTTCAGCGTCTACCAGGAGCGGGGGCGAGAACACTGCCGGCTGAGTTAGAGACGAATGCCATATGCAGCATAACCGGGAGCGGGTGCGGGAACACAGCCTTCACCAGCTACCTGCTTAACAGAAAAACGAGGCAGTTCAGCGCCTACCAGGAGCGGGGGCGAGAACACTGCCTTCACTGGTTGAGTTAGAGACGAATGCCAGATGCAGCGTAACCGGGAGCGGGTGCGGGAACACAGCCTTCACCAGCTACCTGCTTAACGGAGAAACAAGGCAGTTCCGCGTCTACCAGGAGCGGGGGCGAGAACACTACCTTCACTGGTTGAGTTAGAGACGAATGCCAGATGCAGCGTAACCGGGAGCGGGTGCGGGAACACAGCCTTCACCGGCTACCTGCTTAATGGAAAAACGAGGCAGTTTGGCGTCTACCAGGAGCGGGGGCGAGAACACTGCCTTCACTGGTTGAGTTAGAGATGAATGCCAGATGCAGCGTAACCGGGAGCGGGTGCGGGAACACAGCCTTCACCAGCTACCTGCTGAACGGGAAGAGTAGAGCGGTGCTACTACTCGCCGAACAGAAAAAGGGATGTAGCTACAACCGCATTACCGGTAGAGGGAGCGGGAGCGAGAGCACTGCCTTCACCTAGCTGGGTAAAATAAAGAAGCTTAACAGTATACGCAAGACGTTAGCCGAGAGGCTGCTGCTAACGATCAAGCGAGATCAAGTCAAATAACACACATGTTTAAGACCAGATAACTAGCTTCTAAAGAAGAGAACAGCACAGAGCCGTAGTTACAGCAGTAACCATGGCCAGGGCTCACACGGCATATAACCGTAGTTAAAGTAGTAACTATGGCCAGTACTTACACGGCTTAGAACCGTAGTTACAGTCGTAACTATGGCCAGAACTTACACAGCATAGAGCCGTAGTTACAGTAGTAACTCTGGCCAGTGCTTGCACGGCTTGGCACCGTAGTTACAGTAGTAACTATGGCCAGTACTTACATGGCTTAGAACCGTAGTTACAGTAGTAACTATGGCCAGTACTTACACAGCATAGAGCCGTAGTTACGGTATTGACTATGGCCAGTACTTGCACGGCTTGGAACCGTAGTTACAGGAGTAACTATGGCCAGTACTTACGGCTTAAACCCGTAGTTACAGTAGTAACTATGGCCAGTACTTACACAGCCTAGAGCCGTAGTTACGGTATTGACTATGGCCAGTACTTACATGGCTTGGAACTGTAGTTACAGTAGTAATTATGGAGAGTACTTACGGCTTAGAACCTTAGATACAGTAGTAACTGTGGCCGGTGCCTAAAAGTGTCAGCCAAACGGCTGCCCACTAGACAATATAATATTGGGAGGATGAAATCCTCCTTAATGGCCATACATGCAGAGCACACAGCACACACAGTGAAGATTGTTCTCTGCATATCGTCCTAGTGCTAGGAGTCTAGTACTAGGAGCAGTAAATACAACGATATAGCGCTACTGCAACCATACCATGCGTTTACCGGGAGCGGGAGCGAGAGCACTGCCCTCACCGGCTGAGTTAAATAATGAAGCTTAACAGTACATGCAAGGTGTTAGCCAAGCGGCTGCTGCTAACAATCAAGCAACCAAGTCAGAACACCATGTTAAGACCAGCTAATTCGCTTCTAAGAAAGAGAACAGCCCGCATAGAACCGTGCCTGGTTACAGTAGTAACCGCACATGCCGTGCACACAGCACCCGCAGTGAAGATGTTCTCTGCATATCATCCTAGTGCTAGGAGTCTAGTACTAGGAGCAGTAATACAACGATCTAGCGCTACTGCAATCAAACCCTATGTTACCGGGAGCGGGAGCACTGCCCTGAGTTAATAGTTAAGCGCAACAGCAAGGTGTTAGCCAAGCGGCTGCTGCTAACAATCAAGCGACCAAGTCAGAACACAAATGTTAAGACCAGATAATAGCTTCTAAGAAATAGAAAGTACTTACCTTACTCTCTGCATCTAAACGAAAAACGGGTTTAAAGTATATGACACTCTGGGCTTTCCATAGTAAATTGAATGAGAGACACAGCCAAAGCTGGGACTCAAATGCTAATGATAGCTCGGGCACAACGCCACAAGCAGAACTTTCAAAAGAGCATAAGGGCAACTTTATGGGAGAGGAAGCGGGAACACTGTCGTCACCAGAAATTCTAAGCCAAACAAAAAATAAGACGGCAATCAGGACAACTTGGCTGGGAGAGGGTGCGGGGACACAGCCATCACCAGCAACAAGCTGACACAAACCTGTCTGTCGAGGCTCTGCACAGCGCACAGCCGGCCACAGCTCCTGGAGGACGTGTTAACGACCCGTAGCTCCGACTGTCAGTCGCGAAGCTGCACGCGGCCAGCTGCTTGCAGAGAAATCCCTCAGATCAAACGTTCAAACCTGAACGCTGTAGGCTACACAAATGTAGCCACGGTACCCTAGCCCAGCGAGAAGATGAAAGGAACAGATCCTCTGACGACACCGGCTGATATAGCCGGTGTCATGTGGGTCACAGGTGACTTTGTTGTTATTGGTACTCGAGCTGCGCATGCGCGCGATGGACATATCCAGTGCTTAAAGCACCGCCTCTGGCGGTCAGTAGGGACGAAATAGAACTGTGCAACATAGTGCAATCAAATACTACACGCTGCAATAAATGCACTTTAAAATATGTTGGGAGTGTGAGAAGAGACTGCATTATACTGTAAGAAGTTTTAATAAAAACAATTACTGGTAACAAGTTATGTTATCATAGTAAAAAAAGGCAAAATCACACATTTCTTGAACCACATATTTACATAAAACCGACCTCATTTCCTCCAAACTTTGCATATTTGAATATATAGTCTACCCATCAGGATTAAAAGACTGCACAGCTGCAAATACTCAGCTAGTAAGGAGAAAGTAGATGTTGGAACTAGTGAAATGATGCTGAAGATCTTGTTAATTTTGTTTTAAATAATTTGACCCACATCTCTTTTTTAATGTTAAAAGCTGTATTTTACAGTCTATGGTTAACACACAGAAGAAGAACCTGCAGTGTAACTCACCCTGCCGCTTTCCACGATGTCCCTTTGCAGATTTTTGGAAGAGACAACGAGCTGCTTGATCGCCTGCATCAGCTCCGTGCAGGACGCCAGAATCCTGCAGAGGGCGACAGAGCAGAGGACAAACACTGTCACTGGAAATCTACAGCTGCGAGCATCTGTATTTCAACCATCCTGGAACATTTTAGATATGCAGCATAAAACAGAAAGAAATAAGCTTCTACGTTATTTGGAAATAGCAGTTAAGTAAGTCTTATATTCTAGTGTTTGTAGCTGCAATAATTGTTTGTTTTGTTTCTAAATGTGTCTCACTGGTGCTGCAGTTACTTGGAAAAATATCCCTTAATTATCAAGTCAGAGAGAACAGAGGAGCACAGAAAATCTAATTGGCTTAATTTAGACACAAAGAGCATTAGTGCACAGATTGGATTAACATCTAAACCCCACAAATGAACTGATACTTCTCTAGCTTTGTATGATTTAGAGAAGATGCATCCAGCAACATCAATACAGCAGTGAAGTTTAGATCAGTGTCTCATCAAAGATTTGTGAACTTCCTGGATGTTTGAGTTGAACCTTATATGTTGAAAGAACTAACGATAAGACATCTTTGCGGCTCCAGATAAACGTGACTGACATTACCAGCATTACAACTACAGAATGCCCACTAAAGAAACTCATTTCAGGCTTGCTTGGATGAAGAACTGCAGAACAAAATGATGTGCTCAGACTTCACAGTTTGCATAGGCTGAGTGGCTGAACTCAGGCATTCTCTGCACGTCTCTCCTCAGTGTGTGACCGTCTGAAATATCATGTGACTGTTGTGCATCTCTATTTCCTCTCTGCAGATCATTGCCTTCGTTGGCATCCATTACATCTTGTGGTCAGCTCTTTCACAATCAAACAATTCGAGGCCTGGCTCAATAACAGATTGGTTCCTCCTCTTATCGCTGAGCAACTCCATTTGTCTTTAAACTGAACTATCAGCGGTTGTTGATTTGCAAGTGTATGGTTAAGTTATGGATCCTTCTTTAATCTTAGTACAAACAAAGATAAAGTCATAAAGAAATCAGTTTGAGGCTCAACTGAAGCACAATTCAGTCAAATGTGATGTTACTGTAAAGCCTAATGAGATTGAGATGAGTTCGAGACTCTTTAAGTACTTCTTTAATTAACGTTAAAACGTATTTTTGATATCATTATTGTGATTGTTCAAATGCATCTTATTTTGTATCTGTGCTTTACCTCTCATTGACTTCCATGTGGATTCCCGTATCACTTTCTCGAGACTTGTTGAGCATTTCCTGTTTGGAGGCAAAGGAGAGACAAAAAAACCCACTTTGAAGTTAATACTGTTGGAAAGTTAAACCCAGGGGCTATGTTTTTTACACTGCTTGCAAAGAGCTTTACAGAAACACACACATACACAGCTAATAGCAAGTGCATTTACAAACACATCTCTCACCAGATGACCACAGCTTAACATACGCTTTACACACACCTCTATCCTGGCAGCAGCAGACTCCACAGCAGCGGAGGTGGCAGACATTTCCTGCTCCACCATATCTCCCAGCTCCTCCTGCTGCAGCTCCAACCCCCGAGGACGCAGTTTCTGAACAAAGACACATGAAGAGATACTGATGTCAGTAAAAAAAATACCTACACTTTCTCCCTGGCTAGATTCTGTGAAAGGTGGGATGATAACATATTGATCCAGTTTTGAGCGATGTAATGTATCACATTGGGGCAAATCTGCTCAAAAATTGTCATCTTTCCCATTGTCAAAATCAACTAAATATGTATTTAATGACATTAAAGAGTCTTAGATCACACTAATCTACATTGCAAACCCCAGCACGTCGCTTTACAACTTTAACAGATTGAGACTTTGTGTAACCGACTGGATCATACATACTGCTAATGCATAATATCATCAATCCTGGCCAACCAGTGGCAACAAAAAAGGCACTTTAAATTCTAATTCTCCTGATGGATTTCATTGCAGCCCGGTTTGCAGCAGACGGCTGCAGTGCTCAATACTGGACCAATTTTTTTAAATACTTGCTCCCATTAGTCATTTAAGGCACAAAAATCCAGGTTAAAAATAAGAAAGGCTCCTTTTAAGCTAATCACTGTTCTCATAATACAGCACATTTTATGATTAGGGAGTGCAAATGTTGTATGTGTATAGTATAGTAGTGAGTATGGACCTCTGCAGCAGCCAGGATGGCCTCCAGAGCGGCCTTCAGCCTGCTGCCGTCTGCTGCCGTCAGGCTGTCCCTCTGCTTCATCAGGCCCAGCAGGTCCAGAGCTTCAGCGCCGCACAACTTCACACTCTCTGACAGGGCTGAGACAAGGACACACAGGGCATTCAAGTGTGTAAAACATAACACAAAGGAAAGCACCACTGATAATATTAAATATAGATACACTTACAAGAGTTAAAGCTAACAAATGTGATGCTGCAAAATCATTCACACTTAATTGTCTGTTAAATGACCATATCATTTCTTCTGTTAACTCTGATATGCATCAGCGCCACTAGCGGCTGCAGCTGCAGTGTTAATTATACTGATGACATCCCCTCAGGCAAAGTGTCACCTAACAGCTGAAACAGCTGCTATGATATGATAGGAGGAAGAGGGGAAACCAAAACTACAGCAGCTGCCCGCCTGTTTTTATAGCTGCAGGACAGACAACTAATGTGATCAGATTGAAGAAAAGCTTTTGAATGCTGCATTCAAAGGTTTCGACAAAGTAAAACCTACTGTTATATACGGTTTATGGATCAAACAGGGTCAGCATTTATTTTCAGGGTCAAGCTTCAATTGCCGCTTCAGTTCGACCCAGTTTGGATTCTATGTTATGAAACTTGATTGTAGTGAAAGGACTGCAGGCCAGAGCTCCATTATATTTAGGCATGCTTAGACTGGCCCAGGCTGCTCACATCTCCCAGGGGAGCAAAACCCTGCAAACATCACACTGAAGGAAGTCAGCTACTTTATTTTAATCGCGCATGTTTTGGCTGAAAAAATGTGTAAATCTTTTTTTATTTCTAACTTCAGGACATTGAGATATAAACACTAAAAAAAGCTCTAAAACACTAACAGCAGAGATAGAGACGACAGTTTTGGCTTAAAATGCCAAACCTTACAGTACACGTATAACACATGAGGAGATATAAATTACCTAATGACATGTCATAACATGTTTTAGAAACTGACTGACCCACAGATGAATATCAGGAGATAATGATCTCTACACACACACACACACACACACACACACACACACACACACACACACACACACACACACACACACACACACACACACACACACACACACACACACACACACACACACACACACACACACACACACACACACACACACACACACACACACACACACACACCATCAGCTTGCTCCACAGGCACCATGTGGGAGGTGGCGCTGCCCTGAACGATGGTGTCTCCCACCAGGTGGCCACACTGGGTCACCACTCGAACCAGCTCAGATACACCTAGAGGAAACAAGTGATTTTTTAGACTTTAAGGATTGCCATTATTAACAAATACTAAAAACATACAACTATATATTTATGCTTCCTGCCCTCTCGCTTCAATTCATTTTGTTGTTTGATATTACTCCCAAATTTGAATTACACACTAGCTCAGCCATCACCTTTGTTTTATCAGCGGTTCTTACGCCCGCACACACCGGTTCTTCCTCCTCACAGGTGTTTCCACTTATTTTGACTGATTAGACCTGTTCTCTGGTTGGATCTGCACAGACATGCCTCTTATGATATTTCCCTCACTAGCTTCTCAGTTAGGTTGCACCTGCTCGCTTTTTGAAATAGTGCATAATTCTCTGCATAGTTTCCCAAAGACCCATCTTCAGTTAATCACTGGAAACACTTGTGTGGATATAATGGGATTTCAAAATGATAATTATTTTAAAAGTCTGTGGTTTCAACTACGTTATTCATGAACATTTTGAGTAGATAAACAGTTATCGAATGGCACTAAAGCATCAGTTAAAATGTCTGATTATATTTCATAATGTTGATGCATACAGAATCTAAATCCACCTTTTTGTTTGCCGCTTTTAATAAATGAAATAATCTGTTATTTCTAACACAGTACTTTTATTCTTGTATTTTATACCAGTCTTATTCGATGTTGACCATATTTTAATTTTATTAATGACTGTTTTTTCATTCTATAGTGTTATTATGTTGCATGACGTCCAAGGGCATCTAATGTTTCTCATTAAGTACTTTGAGAAATGTGTGACACAAATAAACTGGCCTTGCCTAAAAAACGCTCTCACCTGTGTTGTCAGCCAGGAAGGCCTCTCTGGCAGAGTGGAGTCTGTCCATACAAACTAAAGAGGCCTGACATCTGGATGCTAGGTAGTCTGCACAGATACACAAAAACAAAGAGCTTAGAAACCAACACGTAGGCATGCACACTACACACAGTGCTAACTAGCATCAGCAGCTCTGACCTGCGGAGCTGGTGCAGCTGATGTGTGCCGGGTCGTTGATCTGAGCCAGCGAGTCCGTGATGATCCTCTCTGCCTCCTCCAGAGCTCCCTGGAGGCCGGACCAGCGCGCCGCCACCAGCTGGCTCTCCAACGCCTGCTCCCTGCTCTCCTGGGGACGCAAACACACACACATGAAAGCCTTTAATAGAAAGTGACATCAATTATTTTTGGGCAGCACCTGGAAGCTTTTTGACATTCTCCTAGATCCATCAGGTTCATATGAGTTCACATTATCATTAGATAGAATAGATAGAATCGGAGGATGAAACCCTCTTTAATGGTCACACATACATGCACACACAGTGACATTTGACCTCTTTAACCCATCCTAGTACCAGGAGCAGTGGGCAGCTATTATAATATTTTATATTCCATGTACTTGTATATAGACTCTCCTTGCACTATTTCTATTATATTTGTATTTACTTGCACTACTTTATCTGTTTTATTTGTTCTAGGTCCTATATATATATGTTGCCCTTTTGGAGGAGGCTGTGACCTAAGTTGTCCATCTACACTGTAACTTATGTGTGAATGACAATAAAGCCTTGAATTGAAAATGAATTGAATTGAACAGTGCCCGGGGAATTATTGTCATTTGGATGGTCTATGTTGTAAGTGTATTAAGTTATTATGCAACACAACATACAGTATATTGCATGTCTGTCTGCCCTGTCCTCTATTGCCCCCCCTGGCGTGTAGTTTTTCACCCATTAATCGTACAGTAAGTTTGTTTGTGGAGTTTTGCCTTGTGTATTGCAAGAGTCTAGGGACAGAGAGTGTCATATACTGTGTGTAAAGCCAACTGAGACAAATGTGCATTTTGTGATATTGGGCTAAAGCTCCAAATGTTAGAATTAAGAGGCTCATTGCTGGGTCCAGCTCTTGCTACAGCAACATCTAATGATGTATTCAGCTCATTCAGAAAGTGGATTAGGAAAGATGTTTGATAAAGTGATCAGGTACCTTCTCATTGAGCTGATTCTGCAGCGTTTCGGCTGCCTTCACCCCGCTCTCCCTCTGAGTCGCCAGCGAGCTCTGGACTTTCTCCAGCTCCTCCCCCTGCACAGCTAGCTCCGCCTCCACCTTCGACAAAGACTGCACAAGCTCCGCCTTCTCAGACTCCAGGGCGACCAGCTGGGTGCCGAGAACTTCACTCGACTGTGTGGACAAAATAAAAGATGGAGGGATAAAAGGAAAATGTGAATTTGAGGAACAATGAACCCACAGGAAGGCATGGTTAGGATAATAGGTAGCCGTCATGACATGTCAGGATGTGGTGTAATGCGACTGCTCTGACCTCACAATAAAAAACACTCTTTACCTCCAGAACTTTGATTACAACAATATGTTCTTCATTTCAGTTTGTGGAGAGGCGTACAGTCTTCAGGAGTTTGGGTTGAGGTCAAGTTTACAATCAAACAAAGACCGGGAAGATGTGGTTATGCAACTTGGCTGCAACAAACATGAAGTCTGGCAACACAGTGAGGAGTTACATCAGATCCTGTGTACTTTAAAAAATAACATCTTTAAACTGTTAACTACTGAGTGCTTTAGAAGGTAAGAAGTGTGAGACTTACAGCCTGAGTCCCAGCAGGTCCGACAGAGAGGGAGAAATGTTGAGAAAGGAAGAGAAACAGTATTAAGAATCTGGATGTAAACTGTGCGGCAGGAGCAAGTGAGAGCTGGAGGAGTGTGATGGGAGCGATGGAGCGTGGGCTGTGTGAGAAAAGAACTATGGAAATTGTAAAGATGGAGGAGGCGGAGAAAGAGGAGGACAGAAGAAGTGACGGAGGGGACAAGTAGTGGCTACACAAGTAGCTCGTCATGAGTGGGAAGCAGAGATGGAATAAAACGTGGAATTGGGCCAGAGGGAATCGAGAGCATCAGCGGGGTTATGTTGTTTAAAGGCATAACTTCATGGATTATTAAACTGGCACTTTTTATGGCCTTCAGATTGAAGCTAGCTGCTCAAAGAAACAAACTAACATGAGTATACTGACCCAATTACACAAGCAGATGTTTGGACAAGATTTGACTGCCTCTGTGTTTTCATTTTGGTCTCTTCTTTTAAAGAAATGCCTGCAGTCGCCTGTTACAAACATCATCTTTATGCAGAGATGACAAACGCAGGCCGAGAGAGGATCAACAGGAAGACAAGCAAACTTTTGTACTACCGTTTAAGCAATGTGCCCCATGATGTGAGAGAAATGTGTTAGCATATCTCTTGTGTCAGAGACTGCATGTGGTGGATATTTGGTTGTGCAAAGGACAGTCAGTGACTAAGAGGGGATATTGCATAAGAAATGACAAAGAACATGAAATGAAGGGAGGGACAGATGTGTGATAGAGGACAAGACATGAAGTGCGAACACGAGGAAAATGAGAAAATGGTATTGATAAGTATACTGCATCATACAAGCTCAACTTCCACATTACAGTCAGGATTCACAGTCTGTTCTCCAAACTGTAGTCAGGATGTAGTTTTCATAATGTGAACATTGCCTTATTGTTCCTGGTTAAAGGCCCCATGTCATGGCCATTTCTGCTGATCATAATTCCATTGTTGAGGTCGAACTAGAATAGATTTATATTGTGCAATTTTCCAAACTCACATTGGTTTCGCATACAGCATCTCTGTATAGTATGTGTATTCACTCTCTGTCCTAAACGGCTTGTTGGAGCTCATTCCCCCCCCTCCCTGTGAGCCCAGTGGCCGTCTGCGAGACAGCGAGACACAGCGAAACCCAGCCCGAACACACACACACACGCAGCCTGGCTGGGAGTTTGTGTGTGTGCTCACACACCGACTGACAGCCTCGCCACGTCCCGCCGTCTCAGGGAGGAGAAATCGGCGGAGCTGCAGCTGAGAAAAGATTGTGTGTGTGCGTGTGAGGAAGTCACATTTGGACCAATCCACGGACGTAACGTAACGGCTCCACGGATTGGTCCATTTGGGTATGGACACGTCAATGTACCCAGGAAGAAAACAATGGAAAAAGAGAAATCTCCAACGAGGCGTTCTGGGGCAGCATAGACAGGTCTTTTCTGTGTTAGAGTTGTACTTGCTACAGGGTGTACTTTGAGGGTTTGTGACTTTGCAGACCGCTTACATGCAGAAAAACCTTCATAACACACAAGGGACGGGTAATAACCGGAAAAGCACGACATGGGACCATTAAGGTCAGTTTGACTTTCCACAAATACGGGAATGAGCGTCTAAGATGTAACCAACACTACGAAAATACTACAAAATGGTGTAAAAAAGTGAGATCAGCAAATAATTGATGACTATAATATGGTCGCATGACGCAGGCAGCCCATTTTTAGATTTCCTCCAGACTGTGCTCCATTAGGATCACCCCGGTCTGTTAGTCATGGTGAGAAATGTCACATCATTAATTACTTTACCCTATCCTGTAGCAGCCACTATAATCTCTTTAAATTGGGACTGTTATAAATGAGTTTAGAAACTTATTTTACAGCAACTTCAGAGGTCTAGTGAGCAAGCTGCTGTTAAGCCAGGACTGGGCTGTATGTGAAACACACAATATACCCCCTATATGTACATATATACTGTATATAGTGCCTTTGTGGATTTATTCATGTTGTCATTCCTTCTTCTCATTACATTCGTGCAATAATGTTGGTCAAATATATGTTAGAGCGTCTTAAGCATGTTTCTCTTTAGTGATGTTATGTTAAATGTCTGTTTCCTTGTATCTTGTCTTACATATTTGTTGTTGTTGATGTTGCAAATGGAGCTGCTATGATGCAAGAAATCAACTTGCCAATTGCAATCACGCCTGATTGTATATTTGATGTTATATTTTTTATTATTTATGTCTTCCCCTCAGATATCCCTATATCATTTTCATCTTCCTTGATCTCTTGTTGCTGGGCCGTTCATTCTCGTCCAACACATTTCTATAATAGCGTTGACCCTGATTTAAAGTGCAAACAGCTATAAAGTAAAAACTGAAACTGTAAGTATCTGACCTGTTGTGTTGAGCCCACGGTCGTCTTCAGGGAGTCCAGCTCCGTCCGGCTGGAAAGCAGCTCTCTCTGCAGATCCTGAAGCTGTTCCAGCTGCTCCTTCTCCTGAAAAACAGAGTACAAATCTCACTTTAGAAATCTCTTATCAGCTCAGTTTGTGGAGCTTAACAATAACTTTTTACACAGACACAAATATACACTTTTATTAAAGGGGAATTTCAGAGAACAGAGTTTACAATGGAGTTTGTTGGACCTTTTTAAGGCAATATGGATCCCGAAAAAACTAAAAATCTAAAAGGTCATTATTTGTTCTCCTGCACCCTGAGGTTCAGCACCGTTGGACCCAGAGCCAATCATTTGACAGATAAACGCTGAGTTGGAGAACGGGGCTGGGCGTGTTTTTGGAGTGATAACAAAATTCATTTCGTACACACCTGTTTTTCTGCGACGTCCTGAGCGGCCTTCACTTTCTCTTGCATCTCTCTCCTCACTTCATCCACTTCATCCTGAGCCGCCCGAGCCACCGTCATCTGCCGGGTCACCTCTGCGTTCTGCACACACACACACACACACACACACACACACACACACACACACACACACACACACACACACACACACACACACACACACACCACACACACACACACACACACACACACACACACACACACACACACACACACACACACACACACACACACACACACACACACACACACACAACACACACACACACACACACACACCACACACACACACACACACACACACACACACACACACACACACACACACACACACACACACACACACACACACACACACACACACACACACACACACACACACACACACACACAGAAAAAGGACATTGGGCACAGATGCCGACACGCAGAGAAAAACACCAAAAATGGTCAGGACAGAGGCTGGATCTTTAGCTTGGGGGATATTTAAAAAGGATAGCAGAAGGACAGGACTAAATATAACTTGGATGGGTTTTTTTGAAGAGGGATTTATTGGACATGAAGAAGTCAGACTTTTCTCTCACCTTCCTCAGCAGGTCTGCATGACTCTGAACCAGCTCTGAGTACTTCTCCTTCAGTTTGGTGTAGCGCTGCTCATTGGCCTGAGCTTTTTCTGTTTGAAAACACACAACGGAATGACAGGCATTAACAGATTATAAGCAGGCACAATAATTAACTGCAGGTAAATCATTGCTCCAACAATTCGGTTGCCAAAAGGGGTGGGGATTTGTCAGACAAAAAAGAAATGAGGGCAAGAACGCTTTAATGATTACAAACTACTATGATGGATTGATATATTTCTCAGAATCATATCTTTACACCCATAATAATGTGACCAAGAAGCTTCCTGCTGCAGAGACAGATGTCCCGCCTTACTCTCTATCTCCGTCAGGCTCCGCTGCTCCTTCTCCGTGTCCTCTCGGACCCTCCGCAGGTCGTCCAGCTCTGCCTTCAGGAACTCGCTCTCTCCTGCCGCCTGCAGCCTCAGGTGGCTCTGCTCCGCAAGCTCCGCCTCCAGCTCACTGACACGTCCCCTCAGCGCCTGGCACAAGCGACCACTCTGGGGAGGGAAAGATATAGAAAAAGAGATGGGAGAGTGAGCTAAAATACGTTGTTTTTGTGAGAGAAATTATATTTGTAAGATAACTATGCAGGCTAATTAGGAAATCGATGATGACAATTACATTACATTACATAATTAGATTCTTTACCTCCAGTCGGAAAGACTCAAGCTCTTCTTTTAGGGCCTGGATCTCTCTCGTCAGCTGTTCAATCAGACGATCTCTGGAGGTTGCAGACAAAACATCAATCATGAAATCAGGAAATCAATTACATTTTCAAGGTAACAGATGTATTGAAATTCAGGTTGATTCTGCTCCAGATATTTGTATTATATGTCCATGTTTACGTAATGAAATCAAAGATCTACTGTGTATCTCTGTTGTTTTTCAGTTCTTACTTGTCATCCTTGCGCATGCCGTTCTGACTGAAGTTGAAAGGGTCGACTGCAGCCGTGGTGCCAAACAGGTCATCAAACTTCGTCTCCAAAGGAGCCTTTTAGAAAAGGTTAAAGAAAAAAATCTAAATTATCAAAATAAATCTAAAAATTGCATCATTTTATTATTTCATTTGTTGTCAGTTATTATGAAACATAATACATTACTGCCTCTATAACTGCATGTATTCGAATATGCATATATATACACTCAAGATACTCAATTGTTTCCATATGCCCATATACGGTCAATGCTCCAGCTGTTTTGCAGCTAGATTTTGGGTCTAAAATGCCATTAATACCCTTTTTATTATCCATGTGAAAAATAAGACAAATACATTTTCAACAAACGGCTATGGGAAAGGCAATATGTTTAACACCATGACAGTAAAGTTTGACTAACTATCTGTATATAAATGTGTTTGTACAAGTCTAATAGGGAGTCTATTCACATCTGCACTGCTGGCAAGTTACATCCTGCTTTGATCTCCTTCAGTTCAAAACGATCTCATAACTACTCCCAAAAACACAACGATCCCCTTGTTTGTTTGGATCGCTGGCTTCAAAAGCACATTACATTTACAGAAGGCACCGTTCAGTGATACTTGTCATGTTTAGTTACCGGCATCACGGGGACGTCCATGTCCACCAGGTCGTCTGTCTCCACCACGTGCTCCGACTCGGGGGACGACGACTCGGCGGGGATCACCACCACGGGGCTGATGTGCTCCGACAGAGCCGACGCACGCAGGAAGTTGGGAGGGTTCTGCAGGAGCCAACAATTGTAATGTTTAATAACTATGGTTTTGGGTTATTATTTTTCTATAATACAATTATCCCAAAATATCTTAACCCTCCGGAAATCTGATATGTGTTACAACAAAAGAGTAAGTATAATATGAATATCTGGTGCCTACATTCAACACAAGTCCACTCACATCAATTCAATCTTCATTAAAGTGGTCATTTGCTTTGTGTCAGAATTTGTGTCATAGTAACTTGTCAGAGCAAGACTTAGCTCACACTGTATGACGGGATGTAGCTAAAAAGTCAAAAGCATTAAAGTGCCAATAGAAATGTTGTTTGTCTATCTCACCAGGAAGCCAATTTTGATTGCACAATGTAAAGGCCAGAGAATAACGATACCATCTGACTTTAGCTTGGTTCCCTATAAGCCTTGCTTGCTTACAGTTGAAAAGTTGTCTAAAGGTTTCCTTAAAATGAAGAGAAACAGATAGCCGCTCAATAATTTGCAGGGCATGTTTTTTTCACGTCATGTTGCGTATCTGTTACATCCTCAAGTAGATATGAGTACATTAAAGACTGAGTGTGAACCAAAAGTACACAATGTGAAGACAGCGTACGTGTCTCTTTTATAATTTCCGTTTATATCACATGTAGCAGCAAACATGCATAGCCTTTTGTAAATGAAGGGGGGTAGATACAAGCTGAGCAGTTGATGTGAAAATAAAGAAGTTTAATATATAACATACATCTCATCAAGACTTACTTTTGAGCCTACAAACAACCCATAATTATAGATGAACTATCAGAAGGCAGAGCTTTAACATTTGAAATCAATAGACACATGTGTGAACAGAAACCTGAAACAACCGTCACGGGTCAAATGAGGCTTGGGTGTGTTTATAATGTGGAAAATTAAAGACTAAGCGAGGGGCGGTCCTCACCTCAGGCAACTGTGGGATCTGAATCAGCCTCTTGAAGAACTGCAGATTACTGGAGCGGTAGAAGAGACTCTTTAACCTGAAGCAGAGAGACGGAGAGATCAGGACAGAGGAAGGGAGGGCAGGAGAGTTGGACATTGAAAATGAATTCAGCACGGTACTAAAAGCTCAGTCCTGGCGTCCACACTTAGTGGATGAGCAGAGTGAAACCGTGACAGGCTGAGTTTCTGAGACAGAAAGTGAACTTCATACTTCTTAAACTGTTCCTGGAAGCGATCTCTGTGTCCCTGGAGAGTGTCTGCTGGAAGGCCTGCAAGCACACATCAAACACAAGCACGTCAAATCTGTTCAGGTATTCTGTGTGTTTATATAGTGTTGGAGTGCACACTTGGATGGTGGGGTTCTGCGTATGAATGTATTAAAGCGGGCAGGTGAAAGCCTTCAAAAATCTCCCTAAACACTTTTCTTTTCAGAAACTGAGAAAGACTTTTTGAAAGTGAATTCATGCATTTTTGAGGTAATCCAGCTAAGCTTTGAGAGGTTTCAGAAGCAAATGGGTCTAGACAATTCTTTAACTCCGAGTTGAGCATGTCATCTTCAAATCTTTGAAGAAAAATTGCCATGCCTTTGAAGTATCCACACACATTATTTCTGCTATGCGAGACGTTCAAGAGCTAAAGGTAAAGCTGGGAACTCAACAGCTGAATCCAATGCATTAAAGTTAGACTTTCTTATCTTAGTATAATACCAAAAGAACCACCTATATATAATCCAACTAAAGTATACTTCAAACTAAAATGTAGATTTTCTTCACCATCATTATGGCTTTGATTGTGTTACTATTGTTTATCTGTCTTAGAAAGCTGCATCATTTGAGCTTTTATTATTATTATTTTCTTAAGTATGTTTTTCAGGTCCAATACTACGAAATACTTTGATTTTGAGATGAGCGAAAACAATTATTTTGATAAATCAATCCACCATTAAAATAGTATAATAGCGTTATTTATAAGCCAAGAGGCCCACTATTTGGTAGTTGTAGCTTCTCAGATATCAGGACTATATTTTTACCATACACAATTGAATATTAGTAGAATAAGTATTGTATGTTTTGTGGACTATAAGTCAGATAACAGAAACAATTCAAGGACAATACTTGATGAATCTATAAGTGACATGGCTGTGTGTGGATGAGTGTGTGGATGAGTTGAACAATTGAGTTGATTTTTTTTTAATCTTTTTTTTTTTTATTTAAAAAAAAAAAAATGAAATTTAATAAATAAATACAATAAATAAATACATTTTATTTATTAAATTTCATTTTATTTTTTTTAAATAAAAAAAAAAAAAGATTAAAAAAAAATCAACTCAATTAATTGAACTAACTAACTAACTAACTAACTAATTGAATTCCCATTATTATTATTTTTAAAAAGGTTGGAACTCTAATTCACAACTATTCACAAGTCCATGTTGGAGTGACAACTGAATTTACAACCACTGATTACATACATTACACAAACAATGACTAACTACTCTGTGTTGTATGTGGATCTGTATCTATGTGGCATTTCCCTCTAAATGTAGGCTACAAGGTATTCCATTTCATTATTTAATAAAAAGCACAATACTGGTTTCTTGACCAACATTGAGCAACCTTTACTGTGTACGGTTTCCACTGAGCACGTAGTACAGTTTGACTCACAGGAGTGCAGCTTGAACAGCAGCTTGACGGTGTAGTCGTACAGGTGGCTGCTATCCAGGATCACCTGGATGAGGGGGGCCAGGCGACACTGCCCCGCCGCCGTCACCGACACCGAGCGAGACATGTCCAGAGAGCTGAACACTGGGAGGGGAGAGAGAAACACGCACCAGATCAATACATGTGTTCACAAGATCAACATTCATCGGTACAAACACACAACAAGCACACACGAGTGATTATCAACACAAACACAGCGAGACAGGCGTGCACAAGGCTCATCCGTCATGCATTTTTTATGAATCAATTAAGTTCTGCTGTGCTCTCCGCCACAATAATTGAATAATAAAATGTTTGAGAGCAGATTATTGGGAGGAAAAAAGGTTTAAAGTGGAGCAGCAACCTGAACACTAACAGGACTGTCTGACTCCATCTTTACGCCTCTCTTTCATTTGCCTGCCACCGTATTTACACCACCCCTAAAGCACGGAGAGCCTCTGTTCACTGCAGAGGTGTGGTTTCCTTCCACACACACACACACACACACACACACACACACACACACACACACACACACACACACACACACACACACACACACACACACACACACACACACACACACACACACACACACACACACACACACACACACACACACACACACACACACACACACACACACCACACACACACACACACACACACACACACACACACACACACACACACACACACACACACACACACACACACACACACACACACACACACACTTCTGGCCTGGCCTCTCTACCCTCAGGTGACGTTATGCTTTTAAAATACACCAGTCCAGAAGAGGAAGCTGACGAGGGCTTTGAGAATTGGGTGTGAGGTGACAGACTATAATGTGATATTTTCATGTTCTAGATATAGAAGGAGGAAGGGGAGATAACATCAACCTCAGGACGCTAAATGACAGGCTTCATACATAGAACCAATCATTTCCCTTGTTCGTTTCTGAATGGGAGTGCACAGCTTTCCCACATTTTCTTCTGAGCTCCTGGTTACATCCCAACTGTCTATTTGTAGCCCCGTCCCATACTTTAAGAGACATAAATCCAGGATGACTCAGACAGAAAACAGCAGAGCAACAGTCTATTATCTGTAACCACTAATAGCTGTCAGCGTCTATTTCTGTGCCCACTACACCTATCAGTCAGCGGTCTTCCTGTGTGTCATTAGTCTGTGTGTTTGTGTGTGCTCAGATAAGCACAGCTGGTAGCAGAGAGCACAGAGCCAGACCAGAATAGCTTACCGCCCAGGAAGAGATTGAGCTGGCACTCCAGGTAGTCAAGCATCTCCACCGTCAACTGGAAGCTGGACGAGGGGAGACATGGAAAAAGAGAGTGCTTTTACACGATTTCAGCAAACAAACATGTTTTATGTGTCCAAGTGAGTCCGATCAAGGAGTGTAAAAAGGTGCTTTCAGATTCATTTATATCCCGTCTCACACAACTGATGGTCAAAGAAAGGCTGCACAATAGCGATTTCAACTAAACGTATACCTAAGGACTACGTTATTTACCTATATTACTGCACTTAAAAAATCTTTTATTCATCAAGCAATCTGCAAGTATTCTATAATCAGCAGAACATTTGATCAGAGAACAGTTTAATATCTGTTTATTTCGTGCAGGTTTTATCCTAATTGCTATGTTCAAAAAGCTAATTGCATATTTTCTATATTGTGCAGCCCCAGTCACGAGCATGACAAAACAAACAACAACAACAGATTGTGTTTCTTTGGATTTTTGTGAGTGTTCTCCTCCAGAGCTGAGGACAATCGCCAAAACAATGCATAATGCACACCTGAAAATGTATAGTACTGACATTATGGCTAAGCATTATATACTTTTTTTTAAGCGTCTGAACCTTTTAGAATATAGCAACTACAGAAGGTAAAACTATTTGTTGTTTGAACCGCTCACATCTCTAATAACTAACCTATGAGCGGTTGCTGGGGGACATTAGCTTTTTTTGTGAGAAGCCATAAAGTTCAGGGACCATGGCATGGGCGATATGAAAGCAGGGAATTGTAGCAGCCAAATAACCACACTTCTTGTAGGGAGACTAACAAATGCAGAACCAATTAAAAAAATAATTAAATTAAGCTTTTCCTTGCCATTTCTTTAATTTAATCTCCTTATTCTAAGCCTTGTGATGATTAAAACTAAAAACTAAACAGTTTTTCTTCTAACTTCTGCTCAACAACACCTACAAATATCCCGATTAATGAGTTATTGTGGCTGTGTGGTGCATTAGGATTCATTTATTCAACCAATTACATTTCCTTTCAGACTTTGGTCAACAGTGAAACTTATTCATATCTGGATGTTGTGGTCTGGCCTGCAATAACAATAACAACAACAACGCCAGGCGAAGCAGCAGCAGGCCACACTCACAAGTTGTTAACGTCGTTTTCTCCTGCCTCGTCCAGCTGTCTGTTCGACATCTGCAGGTTGCCAGGGAAACGAGGGTTCTGAAAGAGAAGACAACAGCAGGAGGTTTAGACGCCCATCTTTACAAACACATGCAAATGTACAGGCAGAATATGTGTTTAAAGAGGCCCTATTATGCTCTCCCCTTTCATAATCATTAAAACATTTCTTTATTTAAATATTTCCTTTACATCTGATATGTATCAAAGGAACTTTCTTTTTACTATAGTTTTGGTCTCTACTACTCAGAAAATAATATGGCTCTTCAGCTGCCCAGCAGGGAGTGTGCAGTGTGTGTTTTTAGATGAGTGGCGAGAAAAAGAAAATCAGTAAAGTTGTAGGCCAGAAAATCAAAAGAAATAGCTCAAAAGTAAAGCTGTAGAGTCAGGTGATGATTCTGTGTGGCTTCATCACTCGTGTTATGTGTCACTGAAAACCATTCTGGTTACTCTTTATCTGAAATATATTATGTTTAATGTGAGGACTCAAAAGAGACAACAAATCCTCATCGCTTCACATAACACACTTTTCAGATTAGAAAATAGTGCTAGATGCACCATATGTTTTGCAATACACATTTTATATTGTAGAAAGTGATTATCTAGCAAATAAAAATGATTTAAGTAGATATTATTCTACCAGCTCTTTGCTTTATAAAGTTAATAAAAGACTGTGCTTACAGGAGCTGATTATTGATTAATTGACCTTTATCTAGTGCAGGGGTGTCAAACTCAAGGCCCGGGGGCCAAATTCGGCTCGCGACTTCATTTTATGTGGCCCCACGAGAGCTTGCAAAACATATGATATGTTTATTATACGGCTACATGCCGCTTTACAGAAGCTTGTGGCCCATACATGGAGCACAATGCATCTCAAATTTGACTTTTTTCTTAGAATTTGATTTTTTTCTTCAAAATATGCCTTTTTTCTCAGAATTTCCTTTTTTTTTTTTTTGGCTTTTCTTTTTAAATCATTGTGACATTCTTACTGAAGAGACTTGCAATTATTTGCTCAACTTCTGCTTTCAGATGTAGTTAATTATGAAGTTATTACCCTATCTGATAATAATCCAATGCAGAGGCAATAATGTAATATAATACATTATTTTATATATATATTAAATATTTATATATGTATTTTTATATAGTCTTAAAGTTACAACCGGCCCTTTGAGCGCAACCATAATGCGAATGTGGCCCGCAATGAAATTGAGTTTGACACCCCTAATCTAGTGTGTGACTAGAGAATTAGCATTTCCTTCTCTGTGAGCTCAGCAGAGTGAGGCTTACAGATCTGCAGGCTGACGCATGTGTTTCTCCTTTGACTGCCATGTTACTTCATGTCAAATTGCCCTCTGAGACAACCCTCAAAGATTAGCCATATCTTCCTGATATAGCACTGACTCTGCCTTCCTGCACCGCTCTCCTCTGATGTCTCATAAAAAGGCTTCATTACAGATTCTTGAGACGCCATTAGTGTTAAAGACAGAATTTGCTGTAAAAGGCTTTCCCCCCCGCAGAGACACGCTGGCACTAAAAAGAGAGTCTGAGACAAAGATAATGAGTGATGAGGGAGACTGGCGCTGGATTTTTATAGGCCAGGCCGACTCACTTTGATGTGGAACTCCATTTTGGTGATGAGCAGTTTGAGGTAGATGCTGCACAGCTTCCCATAGCCTTCACTCAGGTGACCCTGGGGGGAGAGAGAGGGGGGAGATAAGGGACAGGAAGATAAAGAGAGACACGATCAAATGTATAACAACAACTGTTCTTCTCCTGGAGGATTTGCAGGTTAAAGGAAACTTAAAGAGCGTTCATTTTTAGTTTTGAGAAAACCCGTTGTGGCACTTTGGCGGAAGGCAGCACAACATACATATGTGGGCAAAGACTGTGGAGCTGAATTACACCACAACAGATTTAAAATCTCTGTTTATTTCACCGTGTGTGAAAATGTGCCTGGTCACAGATTGTGGACAAAGTTGATACGAGCAGCCATTTGGCCAATTGCTTTTTCACTTCCTTTTTCCTTGAGCCTGAGAGTGTGGGTGGTGATGACACAAGAGGAAAAGAGAGGCCACAACCCTGATCACAGCGTCCAAACTTCCTGTATCCTCCTGCCTAGTGACTTCAGCAAAAAATGAGTAATACAAAAACACCCAGGAATGCAGAGCAGGCCCTCACATAACGTCCGGTGAAGAGTGACTCTTCAGATTGTGTGGCTTAAGGGTGTTGTGTCTGTTCAGGTTATATCGAAACCAAGTTCAATTTGTAGCTCATGTGTAGGTATGTACAGACGGTTACACACACAGTATTTATATTATTTTCTTGGCCTAAAGATTGTATACTTGTAAATGAATGCGCTCATTAGCTCAAGCTAGGCTACTTTATTTTCTCAATGATACATGAAATCAACATTGTAGTATTGCTAGTACAACACAAGTTACACAAGTAAGCAAATCGTAATATATGTTAACCCCTTCACATAACTATATACTGTTATGTAATTAACAACAGGTGGTATACTGTAAGAGATTTCCCACAGAGAAGCTAACAGTCTATCTCATACTACTACTGTCTATTAGTCAAATCATGTAGCTGGCAGGCATTGTGTTGTGAGCTCTGACTGTCACACTTTGTTCATCAGAGGCTACAATGCCTGTCACTCGGACAGCATTAGGCTGATGAGAAACACATCATGTAATCTGATGGCTGTAACACGGACAGTGGAGGGTCGTAGTGTAATTCTGCTCTGTACAAGCTTCTTTTAACAATTATCTTTATGTCTACACTCCAATCCCCCGACACGGAGAGGATCAATACAAGTTGACATTCATTTTAGTCGCTGATTCATTACAGGGGCTGGTTTCGAAAAAAACAATGATATGCTGCCTTTATCACTGGTGGCCTTAGCATTATTAATGATATTGATGTAATGTGTTTCTAAATATCGACATCCTTTGACAAGACACAATCAGTTTCAGAGTCCACAGAAGAGAAGATCAACTATGGCATAAGATCCTCCTCAGTGTGACTGCGTGATGTGATTTGTATAATGTCCTCTGTGTCCTTACCCACATCCGGCTCATATCAGTTAGATCAGCCTTGTTCCTCATGGAGTCCTTTATCACCTGCAGGGACAGCAGAGGAGACAGGAACATTTGTTAATAAAACAGGACTCGTTATCAGTTATAATTAACTGAAAGTACATGTGGTGTGATTTCAACTAGATGATGAATCATGAGGAAAATGATCTGTAGTTAACACAAGAGACAGAGAGGAGATCAGATCTGTTAGGAGTGTACGAGTGGAAAAGGTAACGCTTTGTCATCTGTACGTACGCTGGGATGGCCGTCTCGCAGCAGCTTGTGGAAGACGTGGCAGAACTTCCAGCAGAGCACGGCGTTGCTGGAGAGGGGCAGCCGGTTGACCGCTGCCCAGAAAGTGTGGGCCCCTTTCTCATGATGGGTTCCCAAGATGCAGGGTGCCGGGGCCGGTCAAGGATCACAGTGAATTATTTTGTGGGCCATTAGTTTGGCTGGTGAGCCGTGAAATTAAACGTTACATTTTATCATCTTGTATTTCTCTGCCTCCTTCCGAATCTGAATCAGAATACGTTTATTAGTCCCACAGAGGGGACATTTACATTGGCTAGGAATATCACTCTGATAAACTGAAATATCTATATCATTATTACTTTTAAAAAATCTTGACCAATCCATATACATAAAATACATGTTTTAACAATAAGTATTACATTATTTGTACTGGAATTTCTTGTTTAAAAGTGGTTGCTTCTCTAAGACACCAATCACCAGTTTAAACAAAGTCCTGTTTCTATGTGGACAGCTCAGACAATGCTTTTGAAGGGTAAAAATAAAGTGCTGATGATGCATAAGCGTCTACTTTCCTCATTAAAAATATGATTAAAAGGGTTTGCACTGCAGAGTGTGTCTTATAAAAGCCAAATTGCATGTTTTAATTATGAAAATACACACTTTTTTTACTGAATCTATTTTTTGAAGTCATAAAACTAAAATAATGAACCTCTGTATTAGGTTTCTCCTCTCCCTGGGGCTCTGCAGCCTCTAAACAGAACTCCCCTCTGTCTGAGAGCTCAAAATTAGCTCTGCAGCGGGGCCACATGCAGATGACGAGGCTACACCAAGTTTGTTGTTTTGATCTTGCACAAACGTTACCCTCAAAGCAACAGCTCCACACACAGACACACACACACAAGGACATCAGGATAAACACACTTCTTCTCCTCAAAAACCCACACATGGACAATGTAAGGATATTCCTGGCATGCTTCTCTTTGACAGCGACCTCCTGTGTGTTGATGGCCTTATTGATGCTGACAGCCTGGGAAGAGGAGAAGGAAAGGAAGGGCAGAGGAGAGCAGAGGAGAGAAATGGAGAACACAAATCAGTCAGCAGATATTTCCACAGCAAATACAGGAACATATTCGTAGAGAGTTTCACTTAAAACCACCCTTCCTCTTTTTAGAAAGTAGCTCTTTCCTTTAATAACCACCTGGGGAACTAGAAGAGCAACGTCTTTTGGCTAAGGGTGTTTGACCTATTTTCTGCAGAGTTAGTATTCAAGGCATCAGCTGAGAGGCTCGAGCTCCTCTCTGCTTTTGAGGATGAAGCAAACATCTGTCTCTTTACCTGCAGAACACACTCACTACCTTAAATTAGCATGTTAAGTGTATGTTAGAGGAAGGGGGGGGGGTCGCATTTGACTTTATTTTTGGATTTGGTGTCATAAAACAGAAGAATATAATGAATCATGTAAATTGTGTCTATGGAATCACAACCAGAGCCATGTCCAATTCAGAAGCCTACATTCACATTTCAGAGGAACGGGTTAAGACTGTATGCAGGCCGACTAAACGGCAGATACCCACGTGTGGATGATCAGGGGAGTATCTGCTGTGAGTTCTACTGAGGAATGTTGGCCAGGCTGAAAATGAACTTCTTACAACTTTAGCTCAAATTAAAGTAGCATCCAACTCGGCTTACAGAAATACTCAACACTCTTGAGTTATACGAATCCCACAGTTAAGGAGTCATGAGATTAGAAAGCAGTGGTAGTAGTGTTTGATATCTACAGGATGAAATATCAGTAGTTCTGATGGATGTGTTTTCCTGCTGCAGAGTTGGAAGATATGACAAGGATTACCATCATTGAGCATTAGTGATTAGTGTTTTAGTTACAACTAAGGTCTTTTGGCAGGCATTTGGTCATAAATCAAAGTTCTGATGCAATGATGGCACAAGATAACAAGTATAAAACAGTAGTACTGAACTTATTTAATCTTTTAAGGCAGAGATATGTTTTTTTCTTTTTATTCTACACATTATTGCCTTGCTAAAACCTTTAGGCCACTGACTGCATGACCCATAATGCAACTCTTCTACCGTTTTTTTGGATATTCAGGTGTGTTATACTTTTAGCGGCTAATTGAGCCCAGAGCTAATGTGAGTTCACTCCTTTATAACTCCACACTTCCAGATTTTTAAAGACCAAATTGTAGTCTACAGCCCCAACAAACACTGACTCAAGTGACACCAAATCAAGGCAATGTACTAGGCTTCACTCAGCCTCCAATGGAGACTCAAATGGCTTCATACAACTTCATTTCACACGTAAAGTAACTCCCCAAGAGGATACATCCACTAATGTAATGGTAATCTATCAAATAGTTGTCAAGTCATTTTGATATCAAACACAACTTCCAAACCTATGCAAGTACTGGATTAAAAGTAATTATTCCATGCCAATTAATCCAATAGCGGTTGAGTTATTTTACTCTGGATCCGAGTGGTGCGTTGTCCGGCAGACTACCACTGCCACCCATAGAGCAGTAAAGCTTGCTGTACTTGGTCTTGTTTTTGTTTTGTTTTTTTTAAGTCCAATAGAAGTTGTGCTAGGCAGCAGAACAGAAAAGCTCAGGGATGAAATACATGTGAAAAATATTCCAGGCCAACATTGTTTAAGCCGTTTCAGATGCTTTTCAAAACAAGGTGTTCTGAAGCGGCATCTGGATGACATATCACGTTGCACATGAGAGGAAACTCAGACAAAGAACACCATACATCTCAGCCCCTCAACTAAAAAATGCTGAAGTCAAGAAAGAAAAAAGAGTCAAACATGCATTTTTTCACTATGCTTTGCATGGTAATCATGGACCCCTGAGTGCGGTGACCGGGGTCAACAGAGGACCGGAGGCCTGTTTCATAATCTCACATCCCACAGATGTCCAAGCATGCTCCATCTCTTCCAGTATGTGAGCTGTCAGGGGAGGAGGAGGAGCAACCAGGATCATTGGGAAGGGAAGGAGGCACAGATTAAGGAAAGAAGAGGAAGAATGTAACAGCAGACAATAGACTGCATCCTCCACACAAACAAGTTTCATGTCCTCAGAAATCTAATATATGAGTGAGAAGAATTCTAAGTCACAGCAGTGGTTCACTAAAGCAAAGTGAGAGAGGGCAGGATGACATTATTAAACATCATGCACACGCCTGTAATCGGCTTGCAGGCCTGCTGATGAAGAGGAGACACCGCAGTGTGTGCTGTAAACACGGCTGACTGACCACGCTTCCCCTCCGTCATTAAACATGCATGATGTTGATTAAACATGAGCACCGGAGCTACAAGTGTAGCACCTGTCCTGTTGCACACGACCAAGAGCCGTGTGTGTGTGTGTGTGGTGTGTGTGTGTGTGTGTGTGTGTGTGTGTGTGTGTGTGTGTGTGTGTGTGTGTGTGTGTGTGTGTGTGTGTGTGTGTGTGTGTGTGAGAGAGAGAGTAATGTAAAGGTCAAACCCAGCAGGGGTTTTACTGTCCAGGCTGTGCAGAAGAAAGACAGCGGTCAAACCTTTTTTGAACCGAGAGCTACTTTTAAAGTTGCCAGTCTGCCGAGATCTACCAGTCCAAATAGAGAGGCGTAGCCATTACTGCCAGCCTACTACCAGGTAAATACACACTTCTACTTGTATAAAACTGACCTTCGTACGATGAATACTTCATAAAATACTGCCGATCCTTTATCTTACCTCTTTCTAATCTACACACATACAAGTATTTAACTGAAGTTACACAACAGTGTTGTTGATACAGAATTGGAGTTTATTCACACGTCACTACAGTGGTCATGTTTTCAAGAAACATTGAACAGTGCTGCCACATATGACACAGGGAAAAAAGAAAAGACTCTGAACCCTTTCTTTGCCATTATATAAATAATAGTGTTGCTACAAAAGTATAGATTAGGCTTACTAATAAGAAAACTCAGATCTGAAGCTACAATCTGCTGCAACAGTGCAATAAAAAAGACAAAATCAACAGAATCAAACCCATTGTTTGTTGCATTTTAGTAGAGTATACAAATAAATGCCTTTAAAATAGGATGCAAGCAACACTAGTTTCTTAACCTGAATTGATAATAATCAATTTAAGTTTGCATTCTTATACTATTTTGTACAATAATTATAATGAATAAGTTCAAACTAAAACTTACAGCTGATTAATAACGGTATCTAACTTGAGTTTTTATTATATCAAAAACCTGTTGAAATGCTACTGTTATTTTTACTGTCCCCATAAAGTGCGTCGCAGCCTCCAGGAATGCTTCTTTCACAACTTCGCCGTCTTTGAAAGACTTCATGTGTTTCGCAAGAACGTGACTGACACGATAAGATGCTATGGTAGCAGCCTTGCTCTTGTTGTTGGGCCTGGTGAAAATGGACTGCTGTGCATTTAGCTGTCCTTTCAGGCCCCTCCCCTTTTGGGAGCGTAGGGCAGAATTAGGAGGGAATTCCGTCTCGTAGCGTTTGTGCACTGTTTTGAAATGCCGCTCCTAAATTACCCTTCTTCGATAAAGCCACGCTCGCATTGCAGATGAGACAGATGGACTTTGAATTGGAATAGATACAAAAATAATCATCCTCCCACTCGGAGTGAAAATTATATAGTTTGGGCTCTTTTGCTTCTGCCATAATTGCGGTCTTGTGTGTGTGTGGACTGTCACTCCTGTTGACACGGACAACATCAGCGAAATAGTGCCCACTGCCCACCAGCCACGCCCCGACACATGGGGTCACGCCGGCCAATCACAAAGCTTTGATGCGTTCAAGTGCATTATTCTGGCACAGGAAGATTATGTTATAGGACATTAACGATAAAACAGAATGTTGTTGTTCTATTTTTAGACACATCTCGCGATCGACTGGGAATCTCCCCGCGATCGACTGGCTGGGCACCCCTGGGCTAGGGGCTTCTGTCCTCGCATAAGCAAAATAGTAATTCTTGTGTAATTTCCTGTCACAGCCCTGGTTAAACTGTCAACAAAAATGACATTGCGTATTTCATCAAGGGTCACACAGTTCAAATTACGATAGGTTTCAAAGTATTTGATTGTTAATGTAATAACTTTCACATAACATTTTATTTTCTTACAGTTTCCTCTCACGCAAAATTCAAGGGATGGTAAATGGACCACACTTATATAGCGCTTTATCGGGTCTTTTCGACCCCTTAAAGCTCGTACATAGTCATTCACCCGTTCACAAGTCATTCATACAAAGCAGTGCTCTAGGATTCACACACCATCACACACACACATTCAGGATTAAGTATCTTGCCCCAGGTTACATCGACATGTTGACTGCACATTATGGGATCGAACCCACAACCTTCTGGTTCGAAGACGACCACACTCCCTCGCAGCCACAGTCGCCCGATCCCAAGGGATGATGGAAAAATCTCCCAGTGCAACTAGTTCCCACATGAGGATGACCCAATTAGCCCACAGTGAGACTTTGTACTTTGTGTTGAATGAGAGTGCCAGCTGCCTGGAACTCCTGGCGTTCACTGCTGGCATCGATGCATCAACGACCTGCTAGCTCCTCGCAGTGCGGCCACAAAGAACAGCTGACAGAGTGATAGAGGATGAAGAGCAACAATCTGCCCTGATGGAGTCCTCCTTAAATAGGTCAATGTGGACAGAAACCTCAACTCCTTTCCTCCTTAACATCCACCCTCATCCATAACTTCCCTGGCTTGAAATACAATCCCCAAGAGATATAATAAGGATTCAATCTATAAATCCCCATCTGGACACAAATCTCCTATTTGCATCTTTGGTTCTAGAGAAACATTTCTTTGTTGCCACAGATTTGATTACGAACAAAGTGTTATTGATACAGTGTTGAAAGTTTGTTAAGTTAAGCCTGGCAAGCCCCAATCGGCCCTTGTGTAGAAGGCAGGGCATTGCTATGCTGATGGTAGCCTGGCTGTGTCCGCCGAAGGGTCAGTGCACAGAGCCCAGGGAGAGGAAGCATCTTCTGTCTGCTAAATCAAACAGCGCTCGCTCATCGACTCACTTGCCCTCCCAGAATCTTCTGACAGGTTTGCGAGAGCTTTGGATTCATGAAGGCCATGGCAGATGTGTCCTGGCGATATGTCATTGAATCATTGGACAGTCACTCCATGACGGTAGCAGAGAAAAGACCGTCTGCTGGTTATTTTTGTCATTACTGTGGCACATTTCATATCAACATTAATGATGAGACAACCCCGCAGCCAGTAGTGTGCAATCATGGGAAATAACTATGGAAAACCACTAAAGGGCTAAATGAAAGAGGGGTACATTTGGAAACACTTGTTCTCAGATTTAAATTCTCATGGTCTGAGAGGCCTTGTATGACCCTGAGGATTCAGTACGGAGTGACTGATCTGAGTTACAGACTAGTACTATGATTATATGACCCCAGTTATTTCGATTCGGAGGGAGGAGGACACAAAGAAGGGAGCACCCATGATAGAATTTGCTGTAGTTTTAGCTTCACATGTTAGTCATATTTCTGACTGACTTGTTTCAATGCTCTTATAAAGAAAGACAAAACTCTATGTCCTATGCACCTATTTAACAGTCATGGGTTAGGTACTACTCTTAATACATGTTTCTCCAATGTTCTTTGCAGTATTTCCTTCCCTTGATTTATATTCAGGTTTTCTGATTCAGACTTTCAGACCTGAAATGATTAGTCCATCCATCGATTAAACAGTTTACAGAAAATGAATGAGCAACTACTTTGGTAAACATTCACTAGTACCAGCATCTCAATTGCGAGAAGCTGCTGTTTTTGTCTAATTAAGATGCATGTCAATTCAATATGTTTTAGGTTAAAAGCAATTTTTTTCGGGTTGGGCATGGACAAATGGTGATGGTCACTTTTTAACAAGTTGATTTATGGTTTTACCCACACTGCCCAAAAAGATGAGACAAAACAGGTACCATTTGTACCTAAGTCTGCAGAGTCCTCCGTCGTCAATATTTGTCTCAAAACCATCAATTATCTTAGAAATCTCACTCAACCTAACAGAGACAAGTACTTCATATTGTTTTCTGACTTTCGATCACTATCTGTTGGTAAATGATTCCCCTTTCCATGGAACAGAGAACTTTTCATGCGACTTAAGCTTAAAAGAACAGTTGTTCAGATGGCCCGTCATGGCCGTATGTGGCAACACTGCTGAGACTTGTCCGGCGACTTTACCGTACATGGGGACAAGTATACAGTGAGGGGATGGAGGCAGGAATGAAAACAGGAAACATGCATGGCTGTCTGTGAATGCAGCAGCCCTGTAATGCTGAGGTGGGGCGGTGGAGGCTTGGTCATTGTGGCTGACGCACTGGGGGTGGTGGTAGTGGTGGGTCGGTGGTAGGGAGGAGGGATTCAGGCGCTCAGTCAGGCTTCCTGTCTTGGCACACCCTGCATTGCCCATTTCCTGCCTGCCTGCTGAAAAATGCCCTGTCCCTCAACTCCCCCCCTTAGCTAGGAACCTTGCTCAGTAGACCCAGACAGCGCCTGAGTCAGTCAAGCCGAACACTTCATTCCTTCTACCCTCTCACATTCCCTGCCAGACTCTTCCAGGTGTCGTTTTTAAGGAAAACCACCACACATAACAACTTGGGTCTTACATTTGTAGCTCTGGCTATCAGTTATGGGTAAAAATATACCTGCCAAAGTAATCGCTGAGATCTGGGAACAAGTTGACATCATTTAAAAACAGGGGAGACAAACACAACTCCTCTAAGTTCATTTGATTAACCTATTGACTTTAAATGATCAAAATACAGGATTTGGGCTACAACAACTTATAACATAGGTTATATAACGTCAATATAGGTGCATTTAGAAACAGTGTCCTACTTACAGATGCAGAAGATATGGAGCAACTTCAGCTTACGTGTTTCTGGTCACTTGATGAAATCAAGTCCATATCCTATCTTTTTAAAGACATCAGTCGTTGGGGAAACTCCTTGCTCTTCAGCTGCTAAATGCTCCACTATGTTCTCCATGAAGTCTCTAATATGTGTATGTCGTTGATAATTGACTGTGGGTTCATCATTGCAGAAATCCCTTTTAGAATAACCTAGTTATATGATCCAGTTCATGAAAAATGTAGATTGTCTGTGTAATTGAACCTGTATTGTATTTGATCAAACAAGTACTGCTTAAAGCTAACATTGTTTGTGCACTTTAAAGGTGGGGTAGGTACTTTTGGAGAAAGCAGCTCGAGTGCGCTAGAATTTGAAAATACACAGCCGGAAAAGATCTGCCACTTCCTTACAGAGCCCCTCCTCCAACACACACGAACGCGCACATGACCAATGAGGGCACGAGATAAGTTTGTGCACAGATGGAAGGCTGACAGGCAGGTAGGCCATCCAGTTATTTTAGCCGGGCCGTGCTTTTTACAGTACTACGGCTTCCACAGATGACGTTTTTTAATGGATTTTTTGTCAAAGCACTTCAGATATTCATTGCTATCGGGATGTTGAGAGCAACTCCATGGAATATAACAAAAAGTGTATCTCGAGCCGGTTTATCAAACTGTTTACTTGAAGTTAATACAACTCTCCTTACGACTCAGGATGCATAACCAAAAAGAAATGCTTGAAACCAAAAGCTAGCCTCGCCAGTGTGTTTTACTTAAACACACATCCTTCCACACCATGCAATGGCACTTTTTCTTACAAAAAACACATTAAGAAAATTCGATGATAAATGGCAAAGTGTTTTGGGCCCAAACATTGTTCCAAAAGTAACTCCACCCGACTCCAAAGGTCATTCCTAAGAACAGAGCCTTCTGTGTTGCTTGTTTAAAGACCATTTTCTGTTTTGCTTTTGACGTGAACTTCCGCTCCCATACAACATTCACTCGACACCTCTTGAAAGGGAGCCCGGTGGCACTGAGGAGAGGAGGGTGGTGGAAAAGGTGGTCTTTTTTAGAGCAGTTATTTTTCCTGTGTACATGAATGCACGCAGGGAAAAACATAGCTGTGAGAAGAGAAATTAGAAATCACTGGGGTCATTTTATACAGGCATCATTGGAAGAGGAAGTGAAGCAGTCTGCATATTGATAGCGAACAGATTCTGCTTTGCAATGAATAATTCTGCTGGTAAGCGATAATGAAACCTGCCCATCTATGGTGCCTCAGCATCTATCAGCCTTATTACAATCATGAGGGCTGACGGGCCAATGGTGACTCTCATACAGTAAGAAGCAGCTTATTTTCCACAGAATTCACAGAGGATCTTCCATCTCATGAATAACAGGACACTTGGTGATAAAGATAAGCCCAGCGGGATGAGTCCGTCCCTAAAGAGCCCATTAAAAGGCATGAGAACATAGAGCTTCAGGATATGTGCAATGTGTGACCTCAGAGCACCGGGCTTCTGTTCCTGAGGGCAGCAGTGCAGGGCAGCAGCTGGTTAAAGACACACACACACTAGGGCTGTTCAATTAATCGTATTTTAATCGCAATTACGATTTTGGCTTGCAACGATGAAAACAACATAATCGAAATAAAACGATTTTTCTTTTTATTATCATTTCTTTTAATTATTTTAATTTTTTTTTTTGGTTTTTCAGTTGAATTATACTTAATGTTCAGGGTAATCAACTGTTAAAAACCTACTGTTCAAATTTTTTATTTCAATAAATTGATGTTTTCAAAGTAAATGGACAATCGTTTTTAATAATCGAGATATCAATTATTGACCCAAATAATCGAGATAATGATTTTGCCATAATCACACACACACACACACACACACACACACACACACACACACACACACACACACACACACACACACACACACACACACACACACACACACACACACACACACACACACACACACACACACACACACACACACACACACACACACACACACACACACACACACACACACACACACACACACACACACACACACACACACACACACACACACACACACACACACACACACACACACACACACACACACACACACACACACACACACACACACACACACACACACACACACACACACACGGCCGGGCTCCAGCATAATTAAACTCTCAGGCCCACACCCCTGTGGCAGGTTTATGGGCCTCTCCTAATAGGAAGGCTTTTTGCAGCCTCGTGTGAAGGAGCTTTGGCTCCAAAACTCAACTTCCTGCAGGACCGGTGATGTCATGAGGACACGTTATAAAAGGAACATCTGTGCAGCTCAGCGAGGCTCCTCAGCCCACTTGCTCATTACTCCCCAGCATCGAACACGCTTCCACATCACAGAGTTTGTTTGTTTGTTTTGCTAAAGACTTGAAAGACATAAGCCATCAGGCTTATGTTGTGATCTGGCACCAATTAAACCACAACAGGAGAACTTGTGCAGCCAACAAACTGTTTACAGTGTGTGTAAGTCCTGCAGTCTGACTGACAACTGCCAGCTCAATTTGGTGAATTTGTTTTAAAAAAAAAACTCTTTGGATGTTTATAATTAAAGACTATACTGAAGGTATGAGGCAAAAGAAAGGATGTCTATCGTGGATAAGACAACTCTCTCTTCTGTACATGTGCTTATTCAAAATGTAAAGGTTTCAATATAACAATACAAAAGTATGATATTGCAATGTTTTAATAATTGCATTTATTATAAATAAACCTTTTTTCTTCATTGTTGCCAAACCTATGCATTTCTGTTTACTTCTACATTGAAGGCTCAGATTAACTATTCATTCTATGATATATTGTCTAACAACAGCTCAAGTTAAGCAAATTCTATATGAATTATGTTCAAATGTATTCTCTGTCGGTTTATAAAACTTAGAAAAAGTCTTTTACATGTATAGCTTAAAGTAACAATGTGACAATCAGTATCAACAGCATAAAAAGGCAATAAGTGCCAAAGCAGATTGTGCTGCTTATCTCTCTTCTGACACTTAAGATATTGTTGAAACTTGGAAGTGTTTTGTAAGAAATCTGGACTGCTACATTTTCAGATAACTCCATCTGCAAATGCGACAGGTGCAGTACACCTAAGGCCTTAGTACAGCAGGTTAACTGGCTACTGTGGTACAATACAAACAAACTCACAATTCACTGCCATTACAAGGAAAAGGATTGTTAATATGTTTGCCACTCAGCAAGCAACTCTGGACTTACAGTATACACAACGTGGGAATGTAGAGTCTGCATCTATTTGGACTTTGTTTTCATACCAGCCTGTCTCACTACATGCCAAACAGCCAAAACATAGCGACGGAAAGAAGTCAGAAACCAACCAAGGATAACAGCTTTGAAGAACTGTGTTAGATTCTCTGATACGGTTTCCCAAATAACATCAAGAGATTCGTCTCAAATAACCAGTGAAGTGCAACTGAATGAAGATCCGCAGGAAGATATTTTCCAACACTCCACCTACACCATGTCTGCACTACATGCCCCCACTGACTTCATGTGGGCAGCTAAGCTTTATTTCATAGATCAGAGTGAGTTTGCCGTTCTTGTTATCAAAATAAATGGATTGGCTTCCGTACCTCTATAAAAATGAGCTAATCTGAATGTTTCTATTTAGCATTTTCTTCCAAACAAACTTTCAGAGTTTCCTTTAGCTTAGGAGAATTGGAGAGAGGACTCTTGGTGTGCTTTTATCAACCACCCTCCCCCACACCTACTATACAAGGACTTAAAGTACACCCATCCATCCATGTTGGCAGTGAAAGGCCAGTCTTGTTGCTTTGGTTGACGTGCACCTGCTCCAGTACACTTTAGCCTCTATCGCATCATTCACATCACTCGGAGTCAAAAGGAAGATAAATGCACGCAAGGTTCGAGCTTGTTTAGCCTTGACACAACTTTACATATTGTTTTTACTGTCAAACTTGTGATTTACACAATATACCATCTTGTTCGACCTTAAATGCATAGCTAGTGTCTCTTTAATATGTGTAACACGCTGATAGTAACACAAAGACACACTCTGTCTTTAAGGTTGGACATCAATACAACCGGTAATTGAGATTCATGGCACATATAAGCTTTGCTTTGCTGAACTTTTTTCCAATGAACCAGCAGCTGGACACTGAGCCGTGAAAAGAAGAAAGCTCTGGGCAACAGAGGAGCACATCTCAGACATTTTCACTTCTTGGACCCAAAAATAGACCCAGAAGCTGCAAACCTTAATGTATTAATGCCCCATCCACAACATAAGATAAAGTAATGATCGTTACACCAGCTCTGTTTACCAGTCTTTGTACAGTGTAAGTAAAGAGAAGCCTGGGATCTCAGTGTCTTATTCTGGCTATTTCCACTACATTTAAGTGGACTCAATCTGTTCTCACATTAAGCGAGGACCCTGTGGACACACTTCAAGGATAGCTTTTTAAAACATTCATGTCTTCTTCGTCACAATACAATTCAAACTTCCCACAGACCAATTTAGCTGCAATAACCGTCAAACAAGTCCCTGCGTGCCTAGAGCATAACTTGCATGTAATCGGCCCATGTGTGTGTGTGTGTGTGTGTGCGCAACAGGACTTCTCGGACACCACCCCCACTTCCAAAAAACATGCAAAGCCTCGGTGTATCTGTTGCTGTCGGTGAAGATAACAAAACAAATCAGTTCTTAAGCACTTACAATTTTACTGAGATCCATGATCGTCCCGGAGTGAAGATCCGTGGATCCGGAGAGCAGATATCCTAACGATTTAGTAACGGGAACGCGATTGAGGCAACAAATGCATTTGGGAGGAGAAGGGGGAGGTGGAGCGGGCTGTTAGCTCAACATGTGTCCCGATTTGGTATTAAAATGCTCCCCTGTCTCTCCTTCCTTCCGCGTCCCTGTTTTCTTTTTCTCTGCGAGCCCTACGTGCTCTCTTATCGGGGAGGACTTCCAGCATCCGACCGCCGAGAAGCAGAAGCTGTCCGCGGGGAAAACACAACAGGAGTACCGCTGATAAACCCCGCTCCTTCCCGCTGCACGGTGAAACCCAGCCTGCCTCTATGCATCAGCCCACATAGAGGCTAATACGTGGGGTAGTAGAGGACCTTTATTTTGCAAATAGCCCGCTCTCTTGTCAGACAATAGTAGCATGGAGCCTGCAGAGAGGGATGGCTTAAAACCGGTGGTTCCAAAACTGGGGTCCGGGGACTGGTGGGGGTCCGATAGGAGGGGAGGTGAAGTCCAGGAAATTAGAAAACAGCTGCATTTCCTCTGTTGCTGCCTTTATCAGGGGGTGGTGTGATCTATCTGTTGATTGGGTCACCTGACCTGACCTCCAGCAGAAGACAAATTATTACAACTACTTCACCAATAAAAACACTGATGCAAATATGACGCCAATATTGTCATTGATTAAAGGGTCATTTGCAAGACAAGGTGTTTAGACCCCTTTGCATCCTCTTCTGGAGACACCTCACAAACACAATATGTGAAACAAGTGGCTATTGTTGTAACACACGAACATACTGGTTAAAGAAAAAAACACGACACAACCTATTACCTGTTTAAAGTAAGGCAATCCCTTTTTCAAAGCAAGAAGGCCTGTTTCAAATGTGAATTACCTTTGAGCAGAAGTGGAAAGTGACTAAGTAGATTTACTCAAGTATTGTACTAAAGTAAAATGTTGAGATACCTGTACTTTACTTGAGTATTTAAATGTTATGCTACTTTGTACTTCTACTCCACTACAATTCAGAGGTAAATCGTGTACTTTTACACCACTACATTTATTTGTTACCTTTAGTTACTTTGCATATATGGATTAATGATGTGAAATATTATCAACTCTTTAATAAGACTTTAGTTACACCTGGAGTAAATTCACAAGCTACCTGGCCTGCAGTATACACAGTCATTAAAACTAGCTGCACCTTTACCAGCTTCAATAACACTTTGATGCATCATTGACTATAATAAAAACATATAATAAATATGATTCCGAAATTGACCAATTTGTATAATAAGTACTTTTACTTTTGGTACTTTAAGTATATTTTGATGTCAAAACTGTTGTACTTTTACTTGAGTAACCTTTTGAATGCAGGACTTTTACTTGTAACAGAGTATTCCTACACTCTGGTACTTCTACTTTTACTCAAGTACAAGTTCTGAGTACCTCTCCCACCTCTGCCTGTGAGTCATATTTTGTGTGTGTGTGTGTGCGTTTGCGTGTGCGTGTGTGTGTGTGTGTGTGTGTATTATTATGCTTATGGGAACACATGAAGCCTTGAAATGAGCATGCTTTAAAGGTGCAAAGGAGGGAAAGCTCAGCTTCCATCATGAGAGCAATTCTAGGTAACTGTTGCCCCCATCTGGTTTCTCTGAGACTGTCAACCTTCAATTTGATGTGAACCATGTGCATCACGCAAGTACATGTGTCACAGACGACACTTGGACATGTAGGAAAATGTGTAGATTAAAAATGAAAATAGTTGATCGCTGAATAAAAATGTAGCGGCTTCAGTTTCAACATTGTTGTAAATAATGAATGCACTAATCCAATTTATTTACCTTTATAGCTAGAGTGCTATCAGACCTTTTTGTAACCAATTGTATTATAATTGTTGAACAGAAGACACTTATGTATTCACTGATATAGTTTAAAAAATACAGTTAGCAAATGTGGAACCCAGCCACAGGCAAACAAGTGCCTTACTCTTTTCCTCCCACTTCTTCAACCCCTAGAGACCATTGTATTCCTCATGGAGGTGGTAAGTTTATAACTATCACCCACATTAGTTGTTGTTTACCCTGCATGCTGGATGCCTTCACACACACAGTATTATGCTGACGATTGTCTGGGACATTTCCTGGAGTTACTGTGAGAAAGGATATGACATGAGATGTAGACGGACAAATGCTTACAAGAGCTCAGGGTTGACAATCATTGCTATAATATATTAGATCTAAGTTAAGGTAAGATGTGATTTGTTGATCCCAAATTGGATAATTGTATATACAAATGCTAAAAACACATTTCAATGAAATGCTGTCCAGTTCGAAACCACCACTAGTTACATTGACACCTCTAAGCGTGTGTATACAAAAAGGGACCATTACAGGTTTTCTAAAGGTAAATTCAACTGTAAAGGTTTAGCTAATAAAGTGTTCAAAGAGTGTTTATTTAAATAACCAGAACAAAATTGATGTGTATTACACTGCACATGTGAACATTCAATTGACATTCTAATAGCAGCAATTTGATACAAAATGTGTTCATATTTTGGGGGTTTTAAGTGAAGGATAAAGCTTGAAAGTTAAAATATTTTTATTATTATAAGGAGTAATAGCTGTATAAGGTTTTGTAATCCAAAGTAGTTGTTTTACATTTGTTATGTAGCCCTCACCAAGTTTAAATTCAGTCCAAAGCTTCTCTATACAATCACAGGACATCAGCTGATCGACCGAGGCCAGGCCAGCAACAATAATCAATATGCTACTCATTATACCATCGGGGCTGCGCATTAAAACTCCAGGCCGCTCAACATAAACTGTCTGTCTCCAGACAATACTGGCTCTTTTCCACAGAGTCTCTGCCCTTCCTGGTACGGCGTGGGCCCATCGTTGTGAGGGCAGCAGCCTCACAGAGCATTTCTCACATACAGCGGTCCCACTCTGTCTCTGCCTGGCTTCTCAGTCAAACACTCAAAACCCCTTCCCCTTTTTAATAAAAGTTTAAAATATGTCATTTTAAATGATGGTTAAAATCTTCATCACCATCTTCACATTCCAATTAGGTTCTCAAAAATCTGATGAAGCATTAATGACACATCTTCACTGAGACAAATGAAAATTAGGTTTGTGGATGAAGTTTAAATGAACTTGCCCATTTAGGCTGGACACAACTAATGATCATATCATTTCTTCAGGTAAAAAGGTTGACATCACACACTCTTATGTTGGATGATTTTCAGTGTTTAACAGCAACAGAGAGATTTGATTGTGAAAGTCCAGGTAGAATTAAAGTGTCAATACCACATTTGTTATAAGAGAAAAATATTGCTGTCTAAAGGAAATGTGCAAATTCCTAACTGTGGTACGACAGATGTATTTGGGATATTCAGCTGAAATCCCTTATACCATTATTTTCTCTATTAGGTATAACTTTAAAAAGGTAATTGCAGTAATAAAAGTGATCCACATTAATGTCCTTTGAACCCAAACATGGTGTGTGTGGAGCACAGGGGTTAAAGTCCATAGATGTCTCTTCCCCAAACACTAGACAGACTGACTAAGGTTGTGTAGTTCCTTAGGCAGACTGTGTGTATAAAAATGCAAAACCTCAATAAAAAGCTGATCCAGCATTTTGTACACGTTTCTACCATCTGTACATGCTATAGGATTCTTTGGCTCAGACGTCTGACACATTTCTGCTTGTGTCCTCTGTCCTTATTTCAGGGGGTTCACCCCCTCAATCAATACATGTACTAGTTTTGGTCTTTTTTGACTAAAATGTCTGTAGTCGAGGACAGCCCTACCTATTTTGGCCATAAAAAAGCGATCCCTTCAAATGTCATTACAAAGTGTTTTGACACAACTTATAATTGTAAAATATACACATTAGTATAGTGATATATTTCTTTCTGCCATATCTTTCAGCCATAGTCCCTGCAGATTGTACATGACTGAGGAATGTATTGTATTCAAATGATTATTTGAAATGAGGCCACTCATGTTGCAGCAGGCTAATTTACATACCACGTGCTCACATCCACGATGTAGGTTTCAGTCTGACTTTTGACCTTTGCTGCATGTGAAACAAAAAGCATCACTCCATCTCTGTCTCGCTCCCTTTCCGCTTTACTGTCCTGTAAAACACAGACGAGAACTCCAAAACAATCTGTATATCAAAGCCATTGTTAATGCCGCCAGGAACTCATCGGTGCACTTTGTTCCACTTACTGACCTGTCACTCATGTCCAGCTCTATTATTCCACAGCCAGTCAGTGCAATGAGGCCACAAACCACCGCCTGCTGTTTCTGCTGCCTCAGTGCTTTTAATGGTCTCGCTTTCATGCTTGCATGCTCGTCTGTGAGTGTACTGCATGTATGCGGATATCCCTTCATAACTTCCCTGCATTTTTAATTACAGGATGTAAAAGAAGCAAAGGAACACTCAAGACAATGAGCAATGGAGGGAAGGACAACAAGGCAAGGAGAAAGACAAAGACAGTGGAGAAAGAGAGGCAGAGAGACGGGGTGGTTAAAAGATTATTGTCTATGTCCGCCCTGCTGAGCCCTGCTTGTGCCCGAGGGCCAGGCCCCACTCCTCCCCTGAATTCCACAGCTGCCAGGCCACCAAACAGCATTATAAGAGGGTGCAGAGCGAGGGGACGAGGGGTGTCCATCAATGCAGGTTCACACATACTGTACACCAATCAAGATTGGGGATACATGTCCAACAATGGTTACTTCTGCAGCTGCTAAGCGGTAATACGTTTTGGAGTGATCTATTCATTTGATAAGATGGAAATAATCATTTACATTTTCTAAAGTATTCCGATTGAGCACACATTATGTCAGCTCTCACACCTAAACATCATGTGTTGCAATATAGAGTGCGTAAAAAAGCACACAGGCAAAGTTGAAAAGGCTTGCTAAAAAGTATTGAATAAACAGATTAAATCGTTAGCTAAGGGATGCACAATATTGGATTTGACCAATATCTGATATTCACAACTCCTTTTGGCGATACTGCTATATAAGGGTATTTATTTTGAATAGCAGAGCACATCAAGTCTGTACTTTTTTTGGAATCAACATGATATTACTCCTACTCTAAATTAGTACAAATGCTTTACATATTTCAGCTTGAACTCAATAAGACATTGACTGAATTAATAAATAAAAAATAGCAGCATTATGTAGCTATTTAAAAAGAAATTAATGAATGAAAACTACACTTAATCTGAGCTGCAACCCTGTTACAGCCAGGTGATGTGCAAACAAACGCACTATTCCTACGGGCAAAAAATATAAGAAGCTTCAGTCCGAATGTTGCCTCTTTTTAAGACCAATGAACGAGGCTGAAAGACTGACAGGCCTATATCCTAAAAGACAGACTAAAATATGAGAAATAGATTTCTTTATGCTAAATGGAACCTCCCCACTGCATACATACTTGTTGCACATCCTTAGTCAACAGTTTGTGTTGCATGCAGAAATGGTTCATGTTTATATTTAACCCTTTATGGGCAGCTGACATGCCTTGATTGTGCATACCTATTAAATAATGTCTATTCATTTATTTAATTAATGTCTGAACACACTCTATCTCAGTGGTTCCCAAACTTGTTGTGCCCAAGGCACACCAAAGGACAAGCAAAAAATCTCAAGGCACACCTATTGTGCAACATAGCCCTTATAACACGTGTTATCACTCATATCATGTAAAATATCTGTAAATGTGCATAATTATTTACTAATGCCAAATAAAATGTGACAAAGACAACTATATTACTCATGAAATATTTATTAACGAAATATTTCAGAAATTAATTTGAAACTGTATCAAATTAGGCTTCATCAAAGCAGCAACACACTCATTTAAACCAGACAGGTCACAACATTAAAAATGAGGCAAAGGAAACTCAGCAGAAATTCAGCACAGAGAACTGTCAATGCAAGGAAGCTGCATTGTCCATGGTCCTGAACTACAAATTATAAATGTAACATTTCAGCAATCAGCATTGAAACATGTGCTATTGTAAATATTTTGCCGACTTACAAATTAGTGAGATACATGTGCCTGTCGGGGCGCGCAGCATTTTGTAATCCTTGGTGGCACTGAGGAGAGGGCCACTCGCAAGTCCTGTTCAACAGAGAGCCGTGACCTCCTGCTGTTCTTCATGTAAACCAGAGTAGAGAACGCCAACTCCAGAGATGGAGTCGTTACTAAAAAAATGTAATATATTACATATTACTTTTAAAAAAGTAATATATTACACTACTTCGTTACTATCTACAAAGTAACTCGTTACTTTACTCGCCGAGCACGAACGAACTGCGCATGCGTGAGTGGCAATAACTTTCCTTACCAGCAGACGGCGGTAGTGTGTATTTGTCATTCAAAACAGACAACAACCGGAAGACAGAGAAGAAGAACAGACTACGTGATATAAACAAACAACAAATAGCGTGTGCGGTAGCTTCACCTTAGCATGTGTTCTTTGCAGGTGTTTGTTGAGGTTTGACGTGGTGTTTACAGCAGTGGATAACAGCTTCTGGCCTGGACACAGTTTGCACCTCACCGTCACTCACATTCCTGTTTATTCTTCGGACGAACTCAAAATAATGGGCATACCTCCACCCGTCGAATGTTATCGCTGACTCAGCCATGTTTATGCAGCACTGCACGTGGAGATGTGGACGCACAAGTCACGCAAATTACATACATATAAACCTACAAAGTACTGATATAGTAAATTAAAAAGTAATTATTTTTGTGTAGTTGTATATTGCAATAATAACGTATGGTTGTCACAAAATCCCACGGCACACCCGGACTTGCCTCACGGCACACCGTTTGGGAACCACTGCTCTATCTATCAATGGTTCAAATGGTTAGATAAACCTGAATGGTTTGAGAGTTTCTGCTACTCTAATATAGCAGAATTGCTATCTCGACCAACCATAACGACAGTTTAATGAGTGACTATACTATACTGTACATTCACATCAACTGCCAAAAGTGCATCTTGTCAAATAAAGACACAAATAGGAAGAGTTGCATCCGTGGGGACAAATAAATGAGAAGGAGGCGGCTGGCAGCTGTTCTTATTTTAAGGCCTTCAGTAAGTAACATACAATGTGGTGTGGCTGATGGGCCCAGGCTGCATATGTCCCAGCTGAGAGACTGGTGCCCCTGAAGTTTTCCACAAGTACTAATTATGGTTCGTATGGGTCCAGAGATTACTACCTACACCAGCTTCCAAATGAAAAACCTCCCATGGCCTGTGACAGCTTGGAAATAGTTCCACAATCTATGATGGAGTTGGCATCTCTGACATTTTAGAGCCTTAAGATAAAGATTACAACATACTGTACGCAGTGTTTAGTCCTAGCTTGTTATTTACTTGTTGTTTGTTTTTACTTCTTTGAGAACACAATAGAAGACTAAAACAAGTTTGAGACAAACAGACCACAGATTAAATCCCCTAAACTCTAAATTAAAGAGTCAGCTGCTATTATGAGTCCAAACATGTCATTAAAAGCAAGAGTTGTGTGCTATCCGGCTGCTATGGTTCGTTCTTTTTATAACCCTGTGTGGACACTATGACAGACAGGATTTTGAACACACCCTGGTTGTTTACCCAACTAAACAGAGGGATAGGCGAGCACTTCCCAGAATCAGCGTTTTACATAACTAGGGATTTAAAGTAGGCGACCCTGCTGTCTGCAGTGCACACTGCTTACTGTGTATTCATATGTTTGTAACTGTAGAACATTGAATTCAGGTTGCATGTTGAAGGACAGACTGTATGATCTACTCACCCTTTGTACTGTCATACTGCTAAGTGATTTCTACACACATGCAAAGGGCTGCCCTCAATTAAAGAAACTTTTAGTGGATGAACAATCATACTATTTTAGCAACTAATCAAAAACTTACATTTTAGAAAGATCATGAAGACTGTGTCCTATAAAACCACTTTAACAGATTACCATACCATGTTCACAAGTTTCTTATGTCATTCAGCTTTTTAAAAAAATGGCATATCTAATAAATAAATCTCAGTTCACTAAAACCAAAACGATCAATTACTCCACAACAAGTCGAATATATATATATATATATATATATATAAATATAAAGGTTATTCCGCTACTATTTGGTTATCACACTCACATAATAGCTCCCAACTTCAATATCTCTACAAGTTGATTTTCTAAGTGTTCTGTCAGTAAAAATATGGAAAAACCAAAAAAAAAGAATCAAAAGACTAGGCTTTCACTGTACATTATTGATGAAAAGAGAAGGCTGGAGACATGCAGACAGGCAGATATGCGGGCAGACAGGAGGTGAAAGCCAGCCAGCCACCCAGCAGATTTAGGCAGCTTTAAAGCACAACAGATCAGATGCGATTATCTCTCGCTGATCCCTGTAAAGTAGACAGCAGATTCATTGATTCCTACACCGCCTGCTCTGGATCCCCCATGTCAAAAATCAACTGCACCTGAAAAAAGGAAACTAACAGTAAAAAGCTACAGAAGCACTCTCCTCAATCACAGCATTACAGAAGAGAAAGCTTTTGTCATTGGAATCAGTTACAAAACAGCTGAATCGCTCATGCTTTTGGAACATAAATATCAGCGATTCAAACGTGGATTTTTTTTCATGAATATTTTCACCCTCGTTTGAAAGAGCCATTGCCACAACATGTTATCAGATCTTAAAAAACTAATGTGAATCTATAAGGAATTCATCCATTTTTTTGTTATGCAATTGCAATGTGATTCAAGACACTGAAGGGAAGGGTAATATTTGCATCATTATTCACATTTCATTGAAACACATAGTTGCTCAGCCCTAAAATGTATTGTGTTGTAACCTGGACAGCTTTGACACACTTCCAGAGGATGTGTGATATCAGGAGCCTTTCAGTGACCTAGTGACCAGACTTGGCTCACATAAAGCCATGCATTCTCCCAGCAACTAATCCATGCTGCTACTGTCACGGATGAGAGAGACGTGGGGTACTGAGAGTAGGGGGGGGGGGGGCTGTAAAGAATTACCCAGACCCAGAAATGCCAAATACATACTGTTCAATTTAGCAAGGAGAAGCACGTTGCCACACTACCACAACAGTTGGTGCTGCCTTGATTCATCTGACCTACTTTCGCCCGCCCCCTCTTCCCTCCCCTGTGCCTGGTTTGGGGAGAGGGGAGGGAAGACCACCAGGCAGGAAGCAGCAGGATCACAGCACAGCAGCAGCCTACATAATGTACATATGCTCACTGGGAGAGCACTTCATGCAAAGTCAGACGTAGCTCTGGAAGATACACAGCATGCATTATTCATCAGCAGTCATGGTGGAAAACTAAGCACAACAAACCAAAAACAAAAAAAAGTCCATAGCCTATCTCCTTTGTAGATCTCATCTTGGTCATACCATCATCCCATGACTGAAGGCCTACAGAAGGCACTGAAGGCCTACAGAAGGCACTGACAGCCTGTCATACATGACATAGATCCACAAAGCTTCAGCTCTCCTCCCTCTTGTCTGGTTTATTCTGCAGATAGCAGTTGTAATTCAAAAGGCCATTGACCTACATTTCAACAGCTCTTTTGTTGTACAGTGGACTCATTGGTATCTCTGCTGATCCCAGACACACTCAGGGAGAACAACACTGGAACAACTCATTACCTGGATCAAATGTAAAAACAGTAAAGTATCAAAAACGAAGGAATTCCTGCAACATGTGGTTGATGTGTTTTTTTTTAGGATCCTTAGCTGCAATCTGGACTAGAGACAACATCTCGAAACGCATAGTGCGATTAAGAGCAGACAGAAAACATCCCGACATGACTACTATCCCCCACCCACCTTAAAAGTGGCTCAAAGCCAGGGTCTTCATCCAACGCTTTAAAGAAAATAAAGCTATCATTACTTTAATGTGACAACTGTGCTCCATACCTGGCCTTTTTCAAAGTTGTCCTTCTCCAGCTCCAGGCTGTTTGCCCCAGTCCGGCGGATCACTTTGGGGATAGCGTTGGGTACTTGCTGCATGGAGCTTTTCACTCGATCCATTGTCGTATTTTTTCCACAACGGCGAGACAAAACTAAAACGTTCACCCGATAATCACGCTAAACTGTAAAAAAATAAATTAAATAAAAGCTGAACTAACTATGGCGGGCAGCAGTCCATGCTGTGCTGGACTCGTCGCCCCGTTCCCTGGATCATTTGGCCTCTCCGTCCAACACCCAGTCAATGACAGAAGTCTGAACCTAACCAGCGTAAAGCCCACCAGGCTTACTGGAAGTGGACCATTCAGCTTTTCAAAATAAAGTTCCTAATGGCCTCCTTATGGCTCTCAATTGCAGAGGTGAAGGAAGTAGTCAGATCGTGTAGGCCTACTTAGTATTATTTATTTACCTGACACAATTATGTAATCCAATGCCATTGTGTCTGTAGTATGTTTCTATATATTTATGTAGCTGAGTGAGATTGCATATTGTATTCAATTTAATCATTATTTTTGTTATATTGTGTATTAATTAAATACTCTAGTGAGTCCTCTCTATTGTGAATTTGTATACTTGCTGCTAATGTTTATTTTTATTATAATTTTATATTAGGCCTATTGTATATTTTAAATATGTTTAATTCGTGTAATACTTGACAACAATGACAAAATAAGTTCCACATTTGGGATAAATTAAGTATCTATCTATCTATCTATCTATCTAAGTACCAACAATAAAAGTAGGCTGCTTATTATGCATATTGGTCCATTTCAGAATAATATATTATATGTTTTGATTATAATTATTCATGCACTAATGTTTTTATCAAAGCTTGTACAGCTGATGAATTGCAACTCTCAGGGAATATATTATACAAACACTTCAACTCTTAATGAGGACCTCAAGAAAACCAGAAGTGATGTGTGCAATACATTGCAGGAACTTGACAGAACTTGTTAAATGTCTTTAAAACGCTCCTTTTTAAATCAAGCTGCACAAAACACACGCCTTTCATTCAAAGCTTGTAGGCATGTCCACTCCTCACAGAAACATGTACAGGCTTCTGCTTGTTGCTGTAAGTATGAAGACAGGATCAGACCGCTGCATGCTAATTCATGCTTTGGAGCGTCGCGGTTATTTGGATATTTTCTCTGGCAACTGCCTCTGACTCCTCCTAGTGTGCTCAGCCATTGGCTGGAGCTGAGCAGGGCCCGCCCACACCATCAATTATGTGTAGTGATTTTGTTAGCCCTGTCTAAAGTATGACCCTGGAGTCTTACATCATACAGAATGACATATGTCTCTATATGGGCCATTCTACCGAATTGGTGCAAAACAATTGGTTGGAACAGTTTTTACATTTTGTATGTTTTTTTCCCAAAACTTTGTCCATAGACATATCTAGTAAAAGAAGCGTACATTTTTATATCGTATTTTCAGACTGTATTGGAATGTTCTTCCTCTACCAAAAATTGTCACTACCGAAACATAGTACATACACTGTAGTAAACAAGTATTATATTAACCTGTTAAGATTGTTTTACCTTCCCTTCTCTAAATAGTATTTTAACAAACATTTCTTGAGGGTTTTCACAATTAAATCAATGCAATTTAATTTGTAATCAAATTTCAATGTATTCAATTCATAAAAATCATAATGCAAACTTTCTTTATAAAATGCATAATACTGATCATATTGAATCCAGAGTTGATGATTGTTGAAATTGATATACATTAAACCAATCAGTATCATATCATTTTAGTTGATAAATCAATATACTTTATTTTTTACAAAAAATCCAGTGTAGTCGGTAGTGACCACAGTATTTTGTTCTCAAGGTTATATCATATTACCTCGACCCAGAATCAGCACTTTAGTAACAGGCTGAAATAGAGGTGAATGAGGCTAGAATGCATGATCTGTTTGGTATTTTGAGCAAAACACTTCATGTTTTTTATATATCTGAGACCTATAATATATGCCTAACAATAGTATAATAAGAGACCTTTAAAGTAACACACTGCTTTTCAGACTTCAAAACACACACACACACACACACACTCTGCGGGACGTTGCGAGGCTCGCTGCTGCGAGGAGCGAGACACTGTGAGCTGGCTCAGGCTGAGTTCCGCGGTGTCTCGCTGTCTCGCAGACGGCCACTGGGCTCACGGGGGGGGGGGCAGAGAGTGAATACACATACTATACAGAGATGCTGTATGAGAAACCAATGTGAGTTTGGAAAATTGTACAAAATAAATGTATTTTAGTAGGCTACCTTAACAATGGAATTAACGCCGATTTTCTGATTTTTTATCAGGTTTATATCAAAAGTATATGGGATATAGCTACTTGCCATTCAGCCATGAGGGACAGGGATGCAGTGTCACTGCCTAGTCAAAAATGAAAACTGGGGACATGATTTTTTGAGTATAGTTTTTTTAATAAAAAATGATACCCACAATAAATCTAAATATTCCAACTTCTGTTTGAATGTAATCGTAAATATCTTCTAAATACACCATTGAACAACATTTAAAAAAATGTTCTAAGTGTTATTTACAGAAATTGAAATTTTGATGTCAGGGTTGGGGACAGCTACTTCCCAATAGAAAGTACCCTATAAATTATGTTTTTGTATATATTAAGCTTATCACTATCTAATTGAATGCCTTGTGTTTGAATAGACCATAACATGTAACGTTTTTGTTTTCGAGTCACAATAAATGTATTACACAATTGGAACAGATGGAAAATGCAATATAAATCAAATAAGATTTGAGAATGAACTAAGAAAAATCTGAATTAAACAGCTTCAATGTAAGGAGCATGTTACATTATGATACACACAAGCCAAATCCTTGAATGTTTTAATAAACATCACATTTTGCCATTAACCCACACAATGCAGAAAATCAACAAATATGATCCCTTATGGCGTCCCGATTAGTACTATTACAATTTACAAGCAACAATACTGTTGATTCACTGTGTCAAAATTCCCTGATAATTTTCAGTGATTGTGACACAATCAGCCCTATCTGAACAGTGATACTGTACAGTATGTACAGTGATACTGTACAGTATGTTCTAATGTATTGATTGTTAAACTTATCATTCTACACATACACTCTATTGTCACTGATCCTTTTTTTACAAGGGGTTTACCCTGAAGCTATACCACTGTCAACCACACTCCAGTCTGATCAGTTTATGTAAAGTACATCCTTCTCTTGTATTACCTGGAAGATATGCAAGCTATAAATACATTATTGTCATTGATTTTTCCTATAACTAAATCAAAACTGCAACAGACTCAACCTTTGCTCAGTCTCAGATTATGGAGGAGCCTGTTTGCCATGCACAGCTCAAGACTGCCCTCTGTTGGTCAAACATGGGAACCAGGAGTAAAAACGTACATTTAATAAAAGCTTTTGTCTCAGGAGTAAAAGGAGGGCCAGCTGGAAATGTGTGTAGCAATGCATGATACCCATCACAATAAAACAAATTGTTGAGGCATTGTAAAATAAATAAAAATAACTAAAGGGAAGCAGATTTCTAGAGATGTGATGATTGATCGAAGAAAACTATATGTTTAATGCAAAACAAATTACAGAAAATTATGTTTTAAGCATGTGGCAAATGGAGACTTCCTGCTTCTCTCTTGGACTTTAGACTTTGTATTGGTAAAACAAGACACTGAAAACACCCTCTTCGACCTAGTTGTCATAAACGTTATATTTTTGACATTATATTTGACATTTTATTGACCACAATTATTGTTGAATCTCTAAAAAAGAATGTAATATTAATTAAGGTAGCAAGTACTCAAGTACGCTCCAATATCCCAGTATTGTTGTGCACTGGAAGTATCACTATGCAATATCACAATGTAAATACATACATACTTTATTTGAATGCAGTGATTTTACTAAAGGTAAAAATATATAATAACAAATGATATATTACTGATTTATTATTATTATTAATATTATTTTCATTATTAATATCGATACAATACAGTGATCATTACCTGAATGTCGAGCTGGAAAAGGTGGGCTAATTTAAATTACTTTATAGTAAGCAGCCTACACTACTTGATTAAATGAAATGTGATGTAAAAATGTATTTGGTAACATTCCACCACTTTAGATGAGTGCATGGAATGAACTGTAAATAATTAAAAAATATTTATAATTTAAAAAAAACTGCCCATCCAATAATAACAGCAAATACAGTATGAGCGTACTGACGAGGATGAAGCCCAAAAAATAAAAATGAGAGGTTGTAATCTCGCGAGACTACCAGTGTAACGGAGGACTGGGGCTTGGTCTTGAAGTTTTCAGATGCATCTGTAGATGAATCATAACAGCATCAAGATGTCGGGACGATCAGGCCGTGCAGAGACCCGAAGTCGGGCTAAAGATGACATTAAAAAGGTCCTGGCAGCCATCGAGAAGGTGCGCAAATGGTATGTAGGCTGTCCGGGGGACAATATGGAGGGGAATGTATTAGTAGACTCACTAGACTGTAGCCTGATTATCTGCTGCGTCGCTCAACAAACTTCAGTCGGAAAAGTTGGATGATTGACGGGGCTGCTGACCAATCATTGCCCCCGTTTGACAGCAGGGGCGGAGCTAGCTGAGTTTTTTCCGCCGATAGCTGTCAATATGGCCACAGCCTCACACGCTGCGCGCCGTAATGTAGACGACTGTCCCGTAGTCACAGACATAACAGTGACATTAATGAACACCATGATACCAATCCTCATTATATTTTCACGCCCATGCAAAGTAAGCGAGGGCTGTTAGTTAGCATAATAAGACATTTTATTAGATGTCATTTTTTGCTGTAGACAGAGAAGACACGAGCATGTAAAGCCTGTTATGTCATGTTACAGATGAATGGTTTTCTAAAGCAGATGGTGCTGACCTAAAAAAAGCTCCTTGCGAAAATAAGCAAAACTAATTTCATCTACAGGGAGAAGAAATGGGTGACAGTCGGAGACACATCTTTACGTATATTCAAGTGGGTGCCAGTAACAGAAACAAAGCAGGTGGGTGTCTGCCACGTAAAAAAAAAAAATGGCTTGGCTTTTAAGGATTCACTTTTATATATCTAGTCAAAAGACTGATTTTTACAATCCCCTCCTTGTTATCAGATATATAGGACCAAATCTACAGGTGGAGATGCTAGAGGACTGAAGGATGTGGTCCTGGAAAATACCAACTCTTTACTGGATTTCACTGGTGAGTTTGTGTGTGTATTTAAAAAATAAATAAATGGAGCAATTCCATGCATAATGACCTGTCAAAAAGCCTAAATACTTTACAACCAAACAAAAATCCAACAAAAACATAATAAAACCTTGTCACCTGATCTTAAGCACTGTGCTCTCATTCCCAGATGAAAACAGCAACCAGAGCTTTTTGTCGGACGTTTACCAGCCTAAAATGGATAACAGCAGCAGCACTTCCAGCTCGCAGCAGGTCAGCCCTCCACACACCTCCAGCCTCCGAACTGAAGACTCTCAGCCACCCATGCTGGGCCAGGAGAGTGTAGATGGTATGTGGATGGCGCTCAGACATATTTTCACTGAATTGAACACAGTATTCTGTTATTTTAAAAAGGCACCAGTATACAAAGGTATCAGTCCTAGTGGTAATAGTAGTAGAACTGTGGAAATACTTATTGAAATAACACTAGTTGGGTCCTGTGCTGTCTCTGGATTCCTTTACTGTCAAAGCTGCTTTCATGAGGATATATTTCCACCCTTTCTTGTTAATGCAGAGCCAGTACATTCAGGACAGGAGGGGGCTGATGAGCCTCCCACTCTCATCAAGGAAGACCTTCTTTCATCAGGAGCCATCAGTCGGAAGACCCCAGACATACAGGTATATTTTTTCAAAAGGGCATCAAGGAAGACTTAAAAATGTTTTAAGAATACAATTTCAAGCATTGGGGTCTGTTGCACAGTGTTAACAATTAAGTTTTGTCTTTTTAACTAGTATTGCTTCTAACCTTGTGGACATTTTACTAACATCTTTTTATTTTAATTCAACAGGAGGAATTGGATGAAACAGGAGCACCCCCTTTAAAGAAGATATGCACAAGAGAAAATACTGTTCTGAGATAGCTCATTTAGAATAATGTTGTCAAAATGCATATGATACCTTTCCTCTGTCAGATTAGCCACGCCTTCTAAATGATTCTAAGATTCTCTTGACATATTTTCCGCAAATATTACATTCAATCAAATGAAAAAAATGATTTCCTGCGAAATCCTTGTTTACTTTTAAAGGTCTCTAAAGTATACCGTTTTCAATAATTTCAGAAATGAATGGAGACGATTTTCCGAACTTTGTGTGACAAGTGACTGCCACTGAAAGCATATGTTTTAAAATTCTTAATTCACATGCTTTTGTGGCAACTAACTATTTTCTCAGTTTCTCTTTATGCAGCTGAACCTCACTTTTGCATGTTTCAAATTCCTATTGCTTTGTTGTTTAGGTTTACATGCCGTTTTGAAAATGTATTAAATGTGTAGCTTTAGATTGATGTTTAGATGTGCCATTTTGTATTAAATACAACATCCTTTCTGAAACGGATATTTGTTGTCTTAAAACATGCAAGAAAAATGCTTTCTTAATATTTATGATATCATTTGCCCATGTTTATAACTGAAGCAGTTGTAAACCATAATAAATGCTACTTTCCAATGATTTTCCAATCAATCCGTTCATTGTTACTACAAAGTCGCTATGCATTCACCATAATATCGTGTGGTTACTGTGCTGTTTAATAAAGGTAGGGCCTATTGTGAAATTTTTTCAAAATGGAACCCAGACAAAGGGTTTAGAAAATGATTTCGATTATTGAACAAGGAATATATGTCTGATCAGTTTTCAGCCAATACATTATCAACATATTGAAATGGGTTTATGTATAAATTAGTCAAAAATATCATAATCTATTGTCATCAGCTGACCTCTAGTCTCATTTATATTCGATGCGGGCGTGGTTTGTTTCGAGGGCTAGTGTAGTTTGACAGCCAGGCCAAACCAGCCAATGACACGCCACGAGAGCAATTCGATGAAGGCGCTCTACTGAGGGAGCCAATGAGCGTCAAGTGGGGGCGGGACGTTCTCACGACGCTGCCTGCTGCCGGGGAAACGGAGTTCTGAGAGTGTACGGAATTGTACCGGTGGACTAGAAACTCCCGCCATTTCAACAAGGAATTAACCTCTTGATCGATCCACGTTACTTTTTCGCACCACTTGCTTATTATTTTCTGATAACAAGACGTTACGACCGTACGAACATCCAGCAAATACAGTTGTTTTGACGAGTTCAGGGCTAGTTAGTTGCAAAGACTTGGGATTGTACAGCGCGCCAGACCTTCTGCTGAACTGAGCTCTGGCTGTTGCCGCGAGTTTGATATCGGTGCGGCTTGCATCCTTTCATGTTCATCCGGAGGAACTAAAAGTTTACTAAGTCTAGAGAGAGACAGGTCTGGCCACCTGTTTTACATCTTTGCTTGAAACCAGCATGGCACCGCTACTTGAGGAGAGAAGAAGGATGCGATGAGGCGGATGGCAAGACGCGCACTGTTATTGTTTTGCAACCAGATAGCAATCCAGCCTGCTAGCTAGTCAGCTAGCTGCTACACGCTGAGTGCCGGGCCTGCCGGCGGTAACCAGACAAGACAAGACACTTGCATACATGCTAAGGTCATAGTATTGTATATCATTGTACTAGTTTATTGCTAGAAGATTTAATTGTACCGTTGGCACCCGTGCCATCTGTGGATTTGAAATGGCACCGCTTTTAGGCCGAAAACCTTACCCACTGGCTAAGCCGCTAGCCGAGCCACCAGGCCCGGGAGAGGAGGTCTACATCATCGAGCACACCAAGGAGGCCTTCAGGAACAAAGAGTATCCTTTTAACATGATGCTCCTATTGAGCCAACCAGCATGCTTTAAATATGTGGCTTTGTCTATCTGGCTTAATGTCTGATTACATAATGTTAGTCATTTGCACAGGACTGAAGAGCTGGCTAGCGTGATTTATTTGATGGTACCTGACATTTCCCCTCATTACACGCTGATTTCCTCCGCATGTACACAGTGTACAGCTAATGTTCAGCCCGCTTTGCTAATCAAGCCATTGTAGCTAGCTAACTGGCTATAACGCATTATAGCACACTTGTTGTATTTTGTATAACACATTTAACAATTCCCATCTCTTAGTTATTTATAACGAATTGCTAAAATGCTTCCTTTCACTTTCAACTTTTACCAGCTGTGTCAGCTACTAATGCTACACGGGTTAGCTAGCACGCTGCTAACGTTAGGTCCCATTATGTCACAATTGCCCGTCGTCTGAGGATGTTGCTCGGCTGCTTTCAGTTAGCTTTAGCTAGCCTTAGCTGCCGGTACATTTGCGGTTTCAAGTTTGACAAGAGAGGACAACAGCCGACATACAACTGTTTATTGATTTTAAGCAGCGCTCTTATGTATTTATCTTGGTTTTGGCAACATATTTGGGTAACTTTACCCACTTATTTTGGTGTTTATGTGAACTTCAGAACGTCAGAGGTCCTTAACTGTAAGCAAAATGATGACAGTTCGACGTGACACACAGTACTTAAAGTGGACTTTAGGCCTTTTTATGGCAACCAGAGTTGTTTTAGTTTCTGGTATGTTTAGATTCCTGCAGTGACATGACTATATTATCTACTTTCTAAAGTATGTATGTACCTTTTTAACATCTCAATCTATCATCACTTCTTAAACAACAGCTATGAGAAGCATAGGCCTCATATCTAGGCTGTCCCATCTTATAGTAACACAAGGTTCACTTTTTTAGTTGAATAACGAAAGGTAGCACAGTCAAACCTTTCGCTCCAATCAAAAGCCAATATCAGTGTACACTCTTTTTACACTGCTAAGGTAGCAAGGACTCTCTTCCAGCATCTGTCACCATCATTATTCCTTCCCAGCCCCTCTTACAATTTTCCAGCTTCGCCTTGTTATTGTACAATTCTTCAACTTTTTCGTTTCATCTCTTTTTTTGTTATGATATAGTTATGTCTGTGACGGTGCCCCCCTCAATATTTTTATATTTCTATCATCAGTGACACTAAATTGTCAACCTTGCCCCTTGTTTGTTAGTCTTGCTTGTAATTAGTGGGCAAAAAGACAGAACTGTTTTCACGTGACAATTGTAGTTTCCTTAACGAAATGCCTACAGAGAGTATGAGGCACGCTTGAAGAGGTATGATGAGCGCATCTGGACATGCAAGAGCACCGGAAGCAGTCAGCTCACACACAACGAAGCATGGGAGGAAGAACAAGAAGTCACCGAACTGTTAGTATTTCATCCAAATTTTTATTCTGCATGTACAAGATTTTCTCCACCTTGTGAATTTAAGGATCAATAGTCTGCTCTCTGTTGATTAGTCTACAGCCTCTACATATAACCTGAATAATATGCAGGTACAGTTCAGTAAAGGGCATTGCTATGCATTCAGATATCCAGTAAAGGTCTGTTTCACATTAATTTCTAAATAGATATACCACCACTTGTAAATAATGCAGATTAGCCGCTATAACAGTGGCTCAGTAGAGTCAAGAAAGCACTGTAATTTCCCAGTGAAGGTCACAAGGCTTGATGCTTTGCTCTGATTGGATACATCTTGTGCTCCTCCTTTCATTCTATTTAGAGGGTGTGTGTGATTGAGTCATCATTGAATCTGCAATGGCCTGACGGAAGTACCTTTGTCCTGATCGGCAAATGTGAAAAATATACCATTATAAAATCTGAAGTAGTTCAGCTGACCTTTCTTAGTACAATTATCAACATACAGGTCTACAAATACTGTATGTGTATGTGCTTTCAGCAAGAGGAAGGTGAACAAACCCTTCATGTGGCCCAAGCAGATGTCACAGTAAAGGCAAAGCATTGCTCAGCTGCCCAAAGCTCAAGTCACCTAGGATCACGGGCTGTATTTAAGCTATGCTAATTATATCAGTCAAGAGATTTGACTCCCCCTACTGGTCACTCTCAACCCTTTGTTGCCCTGTTATGTAATGCTCCTGTCCCTGTGTTAAACTGTGGGTAATTATCACTGGAGAAAAAAAGTGGAGCATTATGACACAAACTTTATTACACTTTTTATTCATATGCTAGCTTCTAAAAAAACATCTGCTGACCATTTTTCTGTGTACAGGCTTGACGAGGAATATCCCAAGTGGTTTGAGAAGCCGGTCCTGGAGATGATTCACCACAACACAGTGTCTTTAGACAAACTGGTTGAAATGGCCTGGCTAGAAATCCTCACCAAGTATGCTCTGGATGAAGAGTGTGACTTTCTGGTTAGTTTTACTTCAAAAATGTTGTTATTTAAACTTGCATTTGGATTCAGGTACACATTATCACTATACAAAGGAACCTGTACATTATTTTAATTTCAAAGCCTATAAACACATTTACATTTATTTTATTCAACTCTTAGGTTCTGGTCACTGGTGTTAACTTACAATACCTGCTAAGTCTAATATGACTTGACATTAATTTCACACAATACTTACACATTCATTTACTTAAGTACCAATCCTCAGGGGTAGGCAGGTGTGAAATAGAAGCCTTCCTCTTAGTGTGTTCTGAGATGCTCACTAGTAGGGATGCCAGCGATTTTTCGAATATTCGTTACAGTCTCCATAATCGGAAATTATTTAAAAAATATATAATATATTTTTATTATTATTTATGTTTTTCTTTTAATCGATTAATATTCGCCAGGGCTGTCCGATTTTCGAATTTGATCATGGTCAGTTCCTGGCATCCCTACTCACTAGACCTTGTTCTCTTCAGGTGGGGAAGGACAAAAGTCTGCAAGTGAAGGTGGTGAAGATTCATCCTCTAGATAACCCAGAGGGGGAAACGGCGGAGAAGAAGCTCGAAGGTGCCTGCGACTCTCCATCCAGCGACAAGGAGAATGCAAGTCAGGAGAACCAAGGGAAGGAACCTCCTCCCCGAGAGGAGGAGAACAGGAGGGAGAGTCTCAGTGAGTAACGTTTTTGCATCCGAGCAAATAGATATTTTAAACATGCAGGTCAATATTAACTTAAAAACGTTCTTTTGCATAAATAAAATATTTTCACGTGAGTACATTTGAATGAAAGTATTAAACACCGTTGTTCTGTTTATTTGGATAAAACCAGTCTTATTCATATGATATTGTTTCACTTCCTATCAGGTGACCGAGCACGACGTTCACCAAGGAAACTTCCCACTGCCATGAAGGAAGAGAGGAAGAGATGGGTGATGCCCAAATTCCTTCCCCACAAATATGACGTAAAGCTCATCAATGAGGATAAGGTCAGTATCCTGTTTTTCAATTGAAACCATACGTTTCTACTCTTCCTTTCCCCTCTATGGTCTTGTCTTACAACCCATGGTGGTATATTAGGCATTGTCTTTTTCTGTGGTACAATTGATTATATTTAGGAGCTTGGTTTCAAACCTTCTCCAGCATTGTGTGGTTCATGATCTTTGAGATATACACTGTTTGAATTTGTAAATTGATGTTGTATCCCACCGACTTGTCTTATAGGTGATCAGTGATGTCCCAACAGACAGTCTTTTCAGAACGGAGCGCCCTCCAACAAAGGAGATCATGCGCTACTACATCAGGCACTATGCTCTGAGGCTGGGCATGGGAGAGAGTGCTCCCTGGGTGGTTGAAGACGAACTGGTTAAAAAATTCAACCTGCCAAGCAAATTCAGTGACTTCCTTCTTGATCCACACAAGGTACACTTACTCATGACAGTTTTTCTTCATCATATAACCTAGGGCTGCTCGATTATGGCAAAAATCATAATTATCGATTATTTGGGTCAATAATTGTAATTGCGATTATTAAATGCGATTATTCATTGACTTTGAAAACATCCATTTATCGGAGAAAAATGTTGAGCAGTATGTTTTTAACAGTTGATTACCCTGAACTTTAAGTATAATTCAGCTGAAAAACCCACACAAAAAAAAATTCGTTTTAGTTCGATTACGTTGTTTTCGTAATCGTTGCAAGCTATAATTAATCGCGATTTAAAATACGATTAATTGAGCAGCCCTAATATAACCTACATTTTAAAATGTTGCTTGTTCCTGACTCACACTTGTTGTTGTTTTTGGTCTAAAGTTTTTAGCAGATAATCCCTCTGCAAAGCGTAAGAGCCTGTCGTCTCCAGAGGGTAAACCTAGCAAGAGGCTCAAGAGCCCTGACACACCTGGAGAGGATTCAGGGAATGAGAAAGGAGAGAAGAAAAGAAGACGGAAGAAGAACGACTCTTTAGGCATGCCCCTCAGTCCGACCATTTGGGGCCACATGCAGGTTAGCTGGCTTGTAAACACAATATAATGTCTCAGATATGTTGCTACTTGATGCTGATGTGGTAGCCTTTTGAACTTTACTTAAAGTGCTCATGTTGTCTGTATTTCAGAAAATACAAATGAATGGCTCCCCACTCAAGGTGAAGAACTCGGGAACCCCAAAGAAAGGAGAAGGCAAAGGCTCGGCTCCCTCAACTCCAAAATCAGGCAGAAACCCCAGGGACAAGAAAGAATCAAAGAAAACGGGAAAGAGCGGTGTCCTCAAAGCTTTTAAAAAGGACGACAAAGCTGGTCCTAAAACCCCAAAGATGAAGCAGATGACTCTGCTGCATCTAGCTAAGAGCACTCCAGCTGGGAGCCCCAAGAAGAGAGCCCGTAGTTGTGGCATGGGTACCGCGAAACTGGGGAAGCCCCTGCACCCGATGGCTCTCCACCTCCTTCGTTACTATAAGGAGCACAAAGGCAAGGAGGACAAAAAGACCTCCCTTTCCTCCCTCCTCTCCAAAGCCGCAAAAACCTTGTCCCCAGACGATCAGAGCCAGCTGCCAGAGGAGCTCAGGGAGCTGGTGCAGAAACGCTGGGTGCTGCTGGAGCAAAAGAAGCGATGGGCAGCCATGAGTGAAGAGGAAAGGAATGAAGAGATGAAGAAAAAGCGAGAGGAAGTCAAAGAGAAATTGCGAGAAAAGGCCAAGGAGAGAAGAGGTAAGGAGATGTTGGTCCGACGGGAACAATCACGCAGATACGAGGATCAGGAGATCGAAGGTGGCAAGACACTGCCGACGTTCAAGCTTGTTGACATGCCTGAAGGATTGCCCAACACCCTGTTCGGAAGTGTGGCTATGGTTGTGGACTTCCTCCAGTGCTATGCTGGGCTACTGATGCCAGAAGACCAGTATCCCATCACAGCAGTGGCTCTGATGGAAGCACTGGCCGGGGAACGCTCAGGCTTCCTGTACCTGAACAGAGTGCTGGTGGTGCTGCTCCAGACGCTGCTGCAGGACGAGCTGGCAGAGGGCTACAGCGAGCTCGACATGCCCTTATCTGAGATCCCCCTCACCATGCACTCGGTGTCTGAGTTGGCGCGGTTGTGCCTGCGACCATGTGACGCCCAGGGCGAGGGGAGCCACCAGGGCTCTGTGGACTCTGGGGCTTTGGGGGGCTTTGATGACGTGGTCACCAGCGAGTTCTTGGAGAAGCTCGAGACAATCGAGGTGTTTGAGCTGAGCTCCGACGAGAAGGTCAGCCTGCTGGTGGCTTTGTGCCATCGCATACTCATGACGTACTCTGTCGAAGACCATGTGGACGCAATGCAGCAAAGATCGGCTGAGGTGTGGAAGGAGCGCCTGGCCATGCTCAAGGAGGCTAATGACCGCAAAAGGGCGGAGAAGCAGATGCAAAAGGAGATGGAGGGCAAAGGTAGGCAGGATCACAGAGAGCTCGACCTACAGTTTTTAATGCCGGACTGAATATAGAGTGATTTCATATCGTGATTGATATCGTCACCCCACTAATTTGAACTGACAAATATCTACATTTAAGTTATACATTTATCATGAGTATGTTTTGATAATAATCCATTGTCTACATGGGAGAGTTTAAAATATTAGAGCGATAACAATTTTAAGTGTTTTATTTATTACACCAACATTTTAATGCTAAATTGATAACATTTTTTAAATTAAATGCTTTTTTTTTTTTAAAGTTGAGAAAAAGAAAGAGGGGAGTGTTAAGAAGGAGACCAAAAAAGAAGTAATGGTGGAGCCAAAGGTGGAGCCAAACCCGGAGCCCGAGGACATGATCAGCTCACTGAAGAGCCGGCGGCTGATGTCCGTGCAGGCCAAGAAGAACAAGGAGGAGATGGACAGACAGAACAAAGGTACATCTAAAGCAGACGGCACATTTATAATGTAGGTTAGTCATGCTTAACAGCACAAGTGCCATTGTTCTCCACCTCTGAAATCTAATATGTCATATAGAGCAAAGCCAGTTTATTGTTATTACATTTTAGGAATTTGTCAACCTTAAAGCCTAAATTTGGTTTGCTTCTTTTTTTATTTTCTCGTAGAGCGCATGGAGAAGGAGGCTGAAGAGGAGCGGATGCGCAAACAGCGGGCTGCTGTAGAACGGGCCTTCCAGGACGGTATCACCAAAGCCAAACTGGTGATGCGCAGGAGCCCTCTGGGTACCGACAGAAATCACAACAGGTGAGCTTTGAACACAAATGCTGAGAGATTATCCACTGATGCATGTCAATTATTTAATAATAAATTACATTTATAAAGGGGGGGGGGGCAAGGTTGTTGAGGGCTTTGAAAGTGACAAGTAATATTTAAAGTCCATGCGGTGTTTGATGGGGAGCCAGTGGAGGTCATGGAGGATAGGGGTGATGCAGGTGATCCAAAAAAGTGTGGCGTTGCAGTAATCCAGTCGTCCATTTTAAATAACCTAAGTATACTTTAACCATGGTTGCTTTCTGTCTTTGTTCAGGTACTGGCTTTTCTCTGACGTTGTTCCCGGTCTGTACATTGAGAAGGGCTGGGTGCACGAAAGCATCGACTACAGCTTCACCCCCCCACCCGAGGACAAACCGGCTGAAGCTGCTGAGCCGGCAGAAGCTGCGGAGGTAGAAGAGGAGGAGGACGTAGAGACGGCTTCCAATCAAGATTCACAAGGTACAGTGTCAACATGTTTGAGAAATAAATGAATACTTACTAAAATATTGGTAAAATATTCCTCTGCGACTCCTTTTTTTTTTTTATCGTTGATGATGAATGACTGTTTATGTTGTAGGAGCTGAAAAGGATGATGGCAGCATCGATGGTGCTATTAGTGAGGGAGCCCAGCAGGGGGCAACAGCAGACGTCTGTATAGAAACTACCCTTCCCAACCAGGGGCAGAACCTCTGGTAAGAGCTTGGTCTTTGCCGATCCTTTTCTCTTTCATTTAATTATTTAAATCTGTTCCTTTTTTACACAACCGTTCCTTCAATTCTTCTCTGCCTCTGCATTCAGGTTTGTGTGTGAAAACCCAGCCGAGTTGGAGGAACTAGTGGAAAGTCTTCATCCTCAGGGTGTTCGAGAGAGCGGACTGAAGGCGAAGATACAAAACAGGTGCGTGCACTCATTATAAGAGATAACTACTTTAACAAACATCCAGTCCCAATGCTCTGCTAACGCATTAGCTTGTTTTATCAGCGTTTAGGGATGTACTGGAGTGATCCAACCGCTGCTGTTCCAAGCTTTTGCTTTCTAGTTACTGCTATAAAGAAAAGCCTTTCTTTTGAAATATGCCTTTTTTGTAGTATCTTTTGGCAGAAATTGAATATATTATTTATAATAATAAGTGATGATGTAAATATGGAGCTGTATCAGAGTTCCTGTTAGAATATCTTTTTGCCGGTCAAAATGTCCGTTAAAGTTTAAATCTTCCGGACAAAATGAGAAAAGTGCCGTTCAAAGGTCTTCTTTGTTATTTATTGAGCTTTCAAACAAATTGATATAATTCGATATTAAACAAACTAATTATAGTAGATTAACTATTCAAAAGTGAACAGTAACTTACAATAACACGGGAATAATAAACGGAGCGCTCTCTCCCTCTCCTGTCAGCCCGTGAGTATCATGCAGCTCGCGGATCAGTAATGAGTGACCCGACAGTAAAACTAAAGATATCTATAACTAGTTTAGGTTGTTTGAGAGGTAATTAAAATAGCTACGTGTGATATTCTAACCTGAAGTGTGTGTTTTGTTCCTCTCACCGCTGCAGGTGATTATGCAGAGCTGCGTGTTGAGTCTCGACTCGTCAGCAGCAGCTGATCTCTCTCTCCAGTCAGATTAGACTTCACTCGCGTTTATGTCCATATCGATCAGATGCAGCTAGTTTTAGCTAATGATAGGACTACCTGCTTATTAAAAGACACCTAAACAATAACCGTCGCTATGCAACCGGGTGAAGCCGCAAAGTATAGCGCAGCATTATGCATTTGTTTACATGCCCACCGGAACCCCGAGGCATTACCAACAGATCAACGCACAATCAACCCATACAGGACATCTCTTTCTCCACATTACGTGTTAGACATTAGAATTGACTATTCTTGTCTGTCATATAAGTGGTGCAACTGATGCGGTATTGCGCTAAGGGGAAATGATTTTGACCGGAGAGATTTAGATTTGCCGGTCTTCAACATATTTTACCGGTCATAGTCCGGTAATTGCCGGCTAACGGGAACTCTGAGCTGAATACTAATCTGTTATTCCCCTTTCAGGTACCAGGACATCCTCCACTCGGTCCATCTGACGCGTAAGAGCAAGCCGGGCCTCAGGACCTGCGATGGCTTCACCGAGCTGCTCAACTACCTGCGCAGTGACATCCAGGAGATCGCCTCAAGACTCCAGAAGGGAGGCCTGGGATACCTGGAGGACAACGTAGACATCGAAGAACAGGTGATTGGTTTATCTGGCTTCATAGAGTATGTGTAGACCGGGCTAAGTGATTGTTTATAACTGTTTCTCAAAACCTGTTATATACTCTATGTTTCCAATTTACGCCGCAGGGTTGAAAGATTAATATGTGAAAAAGGGAAGTGTGTTGTTTACAAGCCTTGTTGTACATAAACCATCATAAACTTTTAAATGGGTTTGATTAAATCAAGGTTGTTTTTATTAAACAGTGAAGTGTTATGGATTTTTCTAGCTCATGGTTTATGTGTGTGTTGTCCAAATATCCTCATAATGTACGTCTGTTTGATCCTCTATTCACAGATGAAAGACATGGAGAAGTTGAAAGACTTTGGTGAGATCGTCATCACCATCCAGGCCTGTGTGATCAAAAAGTTCCTGCAGGGATTCATGGCCCCCAAGCAGAAGAAGAAGAAAAAGACTGCAGGAGAGGAAAGCAGCAAGGCAGAGGAGGTGGACGATGAGAAGAAGCTGGCAGAAGAGGCCAGGGTAAGAGAACATGCTCATCTTGTTAAATCTTTTTTCAATTGTGTCACCAGGAAGTCACTAGATGTTGATGAAATAGGGATTTCTGCACGGATGTTTAAGTCAAAATTCTAGATAAGGCATATTAGTGATAAAGCAACAATAATGATTTGTATGTTTTCCAAATATCTATTAAAAAAAAAAGCAGAATTTATAAGAACAACTAGGGCTGTGCAATTAATCGTATTTTAATCACAATTACGAAAACAACATCGGAAAAAAACGATTATTTTGCTTTGCTAGGTTGTGACAGTGCACTGCTACATATTTGATCTAATTTATTTATCATATTTATATATGTTTAGTAGCTTGTTGAAGAGCGCTCCCAAATATTTGTTGATCTTGTTTATTGGTATTTATTATTTTTCAGTTGAATTATACGTTCAGGGTAATCAACAGTTAAAAAGATACTGTTCAAATTATTTTAATTTGTTTTAAAGTTCAATAAATGGATGTTTTATGAATAATCGTATTTAATAATCGTGATATCAATTATTGACCAAAATAATCGTGATCATGATTTTTGCCATAATCGAGCAGCCCTACTAACAACACATATTAAGTCTTCTTCACAAGACTTGTTTACAGACGGGGCTGCTTCTATTGAAGTCTTTCTTCTTGGAAACGGATTCTGAGTTTAATCAAGTCTGAACTCTTCCTCCTAGGTGGCAACAGCGGTGGAAAAGTGGAAGACTGCTATCCGAGAGGCCCAGACCTTCTCCCGCATGCACGTCCTGCTGGGAATGTTGGACGCCTGCATAAAATGGGACATGTCTGCCGAGAACGCTCGCTGCAAAGTCTGTCGCAAGAAAGGTAAAGTACTGCTTTTTAGCTGCTGGCTCAAAAAAAGTAAATAGCTGTAATTTAAATGTGCAATCTCAAGTTATTGAGGGTAGCTGAGAGTATGATGCCTCTTTAGGCACTTACATGTTTGGTTGGAAAAACCAATAGGGATGAAATAACACCTCAGAACACCAAAACAGCACCATTACTGGCTCCATAAGGCAGTTCCTAATAAAAGGTGTGATTAGGAGGTTATTGCTCCACTTCCACGCTTCTGCTTCCTGTTTAGCGGTCAGGCAGAGCCCGTCTCTGCTGCAGCTGATGGAGAGTAGACCCCGGTCCAAACGGCCTCAGGGATAGGCTCAGAGCAGAACCCTCTGTTGGTGTCAGGTGAACCTGTAGTGATAAGATGCAGATGAGAAAGTTGCTTAGACACACAAGATGTTTTGGGCCTTTTCAAGGGAGTGGAAGATCGGGACAAAAATGTGGGAATATATTTTAGGTAAAACAAGGAAATTCATTATTAAAAATATCTTCTTTAGCTCAGTCCTAAGATATATTATATTTTTCAGGGGACGATGAGAAACTGATCCTCTGTGACGAGTGCAACAAGGCCTTCCATCTGTTCTGTCTGCGGCCGGCTCTGTACCGCATCCCAGACGGAGAGTGGCTGTGCCCGGCCTGCCAGCCCACTGTGGCCCGGAGGGGGTCCCGCTCCAGGTAACCGTCACACTTTGACCCTGTCCTGCATCGTGAATTTAAAGTCTTGTACAACATCGTGGTAACCTTCTATATAGAGGTCATGAGAATATTAAGATGTAGTATTTAAATGTTCTTATGTACCTTGTCCAGACAAATACATAATAATGTAATTATTACATAAGTGTTGCGCATACAATAACAACCTCACTATAGATGTGAACACCTGCATCCACCATTTCATGCATCTACCCACACAGCCTAAAAAGAAACGGATGCCTTATATGGCAAAGCATTTACATTTGACATATAAAAGCTTTTTAGATGCGTGCATACACAGACATCTCTCCAATTAAATTGACATAAATGAAGCTTGATCATTTTCTATAACCTATGCCGGTTTTTAATTAAAAAATGTCCACACTCGTTCTTAAAAGGACTGTATTATTACATTTTAATTGAAGGAAAATGGCAGGGCAGTTGCTCAACTAGAAGTCAGCGTGACACAATATTGTGAACCCGTTATATGATCATTTGTCTAAATCTACCAAAAGCTCTACAGACACGGAGCTAGAAAGGAAATAAGAACCGTTCTAGCTCCGTGCTGGTGCTAGAACAGTTCGCAACTTTGAACCAGTTCGCTTTTCCACTGACAAGAGCCCTGTAAGAGCTACGTCATGACATCACCGTTTAAGCCGCTACGTATATTGCAGTGTTGTAGTCAAGTCACCAATTCACGAGTCCAAGTCACTCTCGAGTCACCACTCTTCGAGTCCGAGTCACCCAAGGAGTGTCCAAGTCATCATTACCCATGTTCGAGTCCGAGTCACAAGTCTTCATGGATATGTGTTGAAATGTAGCTCCTCCTCGACATTGCTTTTATCCTGTCATGTTATACTAATCTGTCTATTGAACTGCTGTGAAGCGAGTTTGGCTACAATTCTTTGATTATATTTGTATGCCAATATTTTCCTATGATAAAGTTTTCGTTTTGCACTTTTATTTTGATAGTAATAAGATCGGGACTCTTATTGTGAAGGAACTTTTACCAGTTAAATTGGTTTACTGATGAAGATTCAGCCCCAGAAAGCACATGGCTACTTAGCATGCAAAATGACATTCTGCATGTTAAGTAGCCATGTGCTTTCGTGTTATCTGCTGAATCTTTATTTATTGATTAGATCACGTTGCTCTGATGATAGTGTTCAAGACAGCCTATATGTCTGAACTCGATCCTTAGAGGAATGTGTTACGGAGCCTTCTCTTCAATATTGTTTCCACATAACGAGCATTTTGCGCTGCTCTTTTCCAATGTGGAAGCAGAATGTGTGAAAGCATACAGCACGAAGCGGGGCCCAGTCCGTGAACCCGCCTCGCAGGTGCACACGCCAGGATAGAGGACTCCAGAGAAAATTTGCTCGAGTCCAAGTCGGAGCGTCAATGTACAAGTCGAGTCCGAGTCATCGTGGGGGGGATATTCACGAGTCCGAGTCCAAGTCAGCGTGCGCGAGAATTCACGAGTCCGAGTCCAAGTCAGCGTGCGCGAGAATTCACGAGTCCGAGTCGCGTCAATCAGTGCTCGAGTCCCGTTAATCGGCACTCGAGTACTCCATCTCTGGTATATTGTACATATCATCAACAATGGCGGCCTACTAGGAGCTGACGGAGCCGTACTTAATGTTGTTCCTATACTTACGAAGCCAAATTGAATTGAAGAACCACCTATGCACTGTTATACACAACGTTTATGGCTTATTACTGTTATCCAGATTGACGTAGTAAACTTTTAGCCACAGTTTTAGCAGCATTTGTCGAAAACGGCAGTGGTACGCCGCTCGTGCCACAGCGGCGTTTTAGCGTACAGTTTGCTCGCGGGAGCAGCCGCTGGAAATAATAATCTTTTCCAACTGGACACACAATGTGATTTCTTTGTAACTCATGTTGAGATGTTTGATGATCGGCAACCTCTCCATTGCAGGAACTACAACCAAGACACTGATGAAGAGGAGGATGAGGAGGAGTCGGAAGAGGAGGAATCTGAGGAGGAAGAAGAAGAGAATGACTACAAAGCCATGGGGCCACAGCTGTGAGTATCAGCGAGAGAAAATGAAGATGCTCTTAGCTTGTTGAGTGATGACCTCACTATCAGGATAAGTGGACCCAGTTCCAGTCTCTTCTGACTTCTATGCACCCGCTCATCAATGCATCATATTTTGTATTAAAAACATCGGTAGAATATTGTCTTGAACATAGGGTCTCCTTTGAAGTCTAAGTAGTTTTAAAGGGGAATGTATTTAAATGAGCATTGCCATGTATTAAACAAATGCATTTTGATTTTGCACAAAACCTACAGTGTGCCTGGGGTTACTTTTTTTTTTTAAAGGAAACTTCCACAAGTGTAATTTGTCCTCTTAATGGTATAAATACATGTAGTTGTCCAAAATGAAATATCACAGATTAAATGTGGGATGTCCTAGTGTCAGCAGGTTGGGAATGAGAGGAATGCTGACGGGGTTTTAGTCTCTATTGTCCGGGGGTCGTCATGTAGCTCAGCTCAGGTCTGGATCTGCTTTGAAGCCACGTGTCACTCTGGCTTCACTCTCAGTATGTGGCAGGATGATCCTCTCTGTCAGGTCCAGCCTGCATGTCAAGAATAAAGATTAGGAAGTTATATGCATCGATGAAGAACGGTTCAAGAGAGGATCGCAAAGCAGCGGAATATTTTAGATAGTCCAAAGCAGTGCACACTGAGATATGTTTGATTACAACATAACAAACATTTAAGCTGTTGTTATTTGAACATCAGTTTCAAACAAAATCCTTATTACAATATGTCCCTATTTGCAAGATGGTTGTTATGACTAATTAACTCTTCATTTTGGTTACAAATAGGGAAGTTGTCAGATTTTTTCTAAGATGATCTTTTCCCCAGCTGCCCGTTTTAGTGCTTGAAGAAATCTCCCTAAGTCTTGCCTCTCTCGTTTTACTGATAACCTCCTTTTATTCCTTACAGTGAGACCAAGGAAGAAAAATAAGCAGTCTTCGTCTCGGCCGAAAAGTTCCAAAAGCAAACCCAAGAAGCAGTCGTCTTCAAGTACTCCGACCAGCAAACCAAAGTCGGGCCCAAGCAGCCCCGCAGACATCGATGAACTGGTAAGAAACCACTAGAAGAATTAAAGAGTACACATGTAATGGGATGAGTTAATCAGTTTGTTCTAATTGCTGTGTGTGTGTGTGTGTGTGTGTGTGTGTGTGTGTGTGTGTGTGTGTGTGTGTGTGTGTGTGTGTGTGTGTGTGTGTGTGTGTGTGTGTGTGTGTGTGTGTGTGTGTGTGTGTGTGTGTGTGTGTGTGTGTGTGTGTGTGTGTGTGTGTGTGTGTGTGTGTGTGTGTGTGTGTGTGTGTGTGTGTGTGTGTGTGTGTGTGTGTGTGTGTGTGTGTGTGTGTGTAGGTGCGACAGAGTTCCCAGACAGGAGTGCGCAAGCAGGCGCTGGAGCTGGAGAGGTGCGAGGAAATCCTCAAGAAACTCATGAAATTCCGCTACAGCTGGCCGTTCAGGTGAGCAAAACACCGTCTCTTTATGTTTGGATGGACCGTCAGGTTATTCATAATAAGTTCTGGAGCAGCACGGAAAGTCTTTACGGCCAGGAGGCATGTTTAGATATTTTATTTTATAATACGATTTCTTGTGTTTAGTAGAAACCCAAAATGTTCTTTTGGGGAGACAACATTTCTTAACATCATGACACCCCATCCCAGTACATTCAACATGTATAATGATTCGTTCAGGGTTCTTCTTACGGTCATTAAAAACCTGGACAAGTCATGGAAATTCAAAATGCTAATTCCAGGCCCTGGAAAAGTCATGGAAAACAATATGTTTCCCAAGGTTTTGGAAAAGTCATGGAAATGTAACTAAAGTTGCATCAAATATAGGGGTGGGCGATATTGAAAAATATGTTATCACGATATTTTCAGACAGTATCACGATAGACGATATATATCACGATATTTTTTCATGTCGATTATTATGGTTATTTTTCAAGTTACTTAACAGAACAAGCACCGACAAGGTAACAGAAACTAAAACAAAAAGGAGTAACAGACCAAAATAGCATTTCAAGCTGGTTTTATTTCAGAAATGAATCCCTGAATGAACAAGTGAGCAGTGAACATCAATAAACATGAAAAGGAGGGTAAAACATAACTAAGTAAAACATAAAACATCAATGAGGAAAAGTCAGTGCCAAACAATTAAAATGTAAACTTTAGAGTAGACTTGAAGTGTAATAAAAGACTTTAGCATAACTGAAGGGAAAAACATAAAACGCCACAGCGTCAGTTATGTCTTTCCACCGTTTGCTAGTCTTTTCATAAGGAGCCCCTTTATGAAATGCCTGCCCTATGGTTGCTCGCTGCAAAGAAAGGGGGCGGGGACTTTAGGAGCGTGTCAAACAACTCGGACTGAACGAAAGCAGAGGTGCGCTGACATTGTGAAATCGATCGGGCTTGATATATGGTGAAATTAAAATCAGTAGGTGAGGCTGGGGGAGCGGGAGGGGAAGAGGCTCTCCGTCCGCTGTCATAGCCCCCTGCGCCGCGCACGGAGAGCCTCTTCCCCTCCCGCTATTTTTTTTTTTTTTTTTATCACGATAGGACGATATCTCTGAAAAAGCATATCGTGGAGACCTAATATCGTCACGACGATATATATCGTCATATCGCCCACCCCTAATCAAATATAATTTATATTTTATCTAATCGCCGAAATAGTAATACTATAAAGATAATAAATACTGTATAGTAATGAAACGTAAAATGGCATTTAACTGACGAGGTATTTTGCTGGTGAGAGATTTTAGTTGCTTTAGCCTGTAGAAGCTAGTAAGCCAACTATTTGATTTGTTTTAGAGGCACAACATGTTTCAGACCTTATTTTTCTGTTCCGTGTTAAAATAAACCATTTTCAGTGGTACTGCTGAGAGTAATTTCTTTGGTCATGGAAAATTAGGTAAAGGTCATGGAGAAGTCATTGAAAATCATTAGTGAAAAAGTGTATGAACCCTGATGTTTAGCTATTTTATTTTATAATACGATTTCTTGTGTTTAGTAGAAACCCAAAATGTTCTTTTGGGGAGACAACATTTCTTAACATCATGACACCCCATCCCCAGTACATTCAACATGTATAATGATGTCCTTAAGAAAGGACTTTCTGGAAGAAAAAAAAATTTATTCTAGCTTTATTGAGTCGATATTAGTCTGAACTAGGGCTGTGCAATTAATCGTATTTTAATCTCGATTACGATTTTGGCTTGCAACGATTACGAAAACAACGTAATCGAAATGTATTTAAAAAGAAAAGAATATTTTTTTTGTATTGGTTTTTCAGTTGAATTATACTTAAAGTTCAGGGTAATCAACTGTTCACATTTTTTGTTTCAATAAATGGATGTTTTCAAAGTAAATTAGTTTTTAATAATCGTGATATCAATTATTGACCAAAAATAATCGTGATTATGATTTTTGCCATAATCGCACAGCCCTAGTCTGAACCAATATTACCAGATCCCAGATGAGAGGTCAAATGTTGCAGGTTGTTTCTTTCCACCCATGAATACATCATGATGAACTCGTGCTTTACACTCTGAGTTTGTTGTTGTTAAATAACGAAGCCTATTCCCTGAACGACTTTAGAGATCATTCATGGTGTATTCTTAACGGCACTCTTCTCCTCTCACAGGGAGCCGGTGTCCCAAGAGGAGGCGGAGGACTACCTGGACATCATCACCCAGCCCATGGACTTCCAGACCATGCTGGGGAAGTTCAGCCAGAGTTCGTATCGGAACGCCCAGGAGTTCATGGAAGACCTGAAGCTGGTGTTCTCCAACGCCGAGGAGTACAACCAGCAGGGCAGCAGCGTGCTCTCCGCCATGGTGAAGACGGAGCAGTCGTTCACCGAGCTGCTCCAGAGGCTGCTGCCCGGCCTCAGCTACCTCCGCCGCCGCTCACGCAAACGCGTCAGCCGGGCTCCCGCAACCTCTGAGGATGAAGAGGAGGAGGAGGAAGAAGAGGAGGAGGAGGAGGAGAAACAACAACAACCGAAGAAGAAGATGCAGAATGGCAAATCGAACACGAAGAAAAGCAAAAGTGTTCGCGGACGGCGGGTGGAGAGCGAGAGCGAGGGGGACGATGATGATGGCAGGAGGAGGAGCAAGCGGACCTCCAGCGCCTCGGGGAAGAAGGATTACAGGGAGCAGGATAGCGATGGCGAGCGGGACACACGGAAAAATCGTCAGCGGGGGGGCCGGGGCGACGCGGCGGGGGCGAGCAGCGACGAGGAGCCGTCCAGCCGACAGCGACATTCCAAGAGACAGAAACGCTCCTGAAGTCCAGGCTTTTTATTTCCCACTGTCTCGCTTTGCTTTCAAAATGCTGTCCCGCTAAAAATGATCAAGAGCGCACCTCCTCCTCTTCCTCACAGCCAGCGGGACTTAAACCTTAGAAGGACCTTTTTGTGTTATTGAATTTGTTCATATTTTGAAAAACAAAAGAAAACCGATTTATATTTGTAACATGTTTAATATTGGAGATCTTTTGTTTATTTCCAACTGATAAAAAGGAGACACTTGAGATAATGGATGGGTCCTCGTAGCTCTTAAGACTCTTTTTGATTTAAATTTCATTTCCAAGTTGAAACCTCACACACACAAGTGTAATTTGACCTAAATGTTGTCCGTGTAATAGATGGAGTCCCTGTAGCGGAAATCCTTCTTGTTTCAAAACGGCGCTGATGTCTAAATGTGTTCTGAAATGCATTTGTCCTGTCATCTGTAAATCGCTCTTGCTACTAAGCATCTTGACACCAAGGTTATCTTCGGTCAAATGCCAGTCTATAGATAAACATGGTAGTTTTTTTTTTTTATACTAGTTTTTAGAATTAGTTTTCCCAGTCCAGGTGCAGGTTTATTGTAAAAAGCCGGGTCGAGACTGCAGATCACGTAAGAGCTAAACGTTGAAATCTCTTGTTGCCAAGATATTTTTAAAAACAGGGATCTGACTTTTGTTGAGGTGTCGAGCTGCCCAGCCTTTCTTCTGTAGTGCCCTGCCACTTTAAAAGAACTGGTACCTCAATGCTCCGTCAGTTTGCACTCCTCCTGTGTAAAGTGCACCTATTATGCCAGCAGCTGCAGGACCAGACTTTATTAAAAAATAATGTGCATAAACAGTGTTTAAAAACGACAATTGTGACATTTGTTAAGAAAATGGGCATTTTTTTTAATATTTGATATTTTTTGCACATTTGATTTGGTATTGTAAATGACAACTTCTTAAATGCATTCAATAAAAAAACGAGGTTAAATCACAGCTCTCCTAGTCAATGCAGAGAACGGCAGTTTTATTTTTCATTGTCTCAGCAGAAATAGTCACTTGTACATGTTGCCACAAACTCAAGTCACTCATTTGAATGAAGGTTTCCCTGCATGTCCTGGCTCAGCCACCAGGTGGTGCTCCACTCCTGCTCTCTGAATACTCTGAAGCTTTGTATTTCAGTGACTGCTGATACTCAATTCTCTGTGTGTGCACTGGTCATCAAAGGACAGGGGGGGCTTTATACTGCTGGTGTGTTTGGCTCTACAACTCGTTCAGTAATAACCTCTTAATGTGCAGAGGTTTCTGTAGTTAGGGACGAGGACACCAGCAGTGTATTCATATGTGTACTGACAAAGCAGGGAGGCTTGCCCTCTTCTCTCTGGACCGTGCTGTTCTCCTGTGTTTACTGATTTCATTTGGCCACTGATGGTTCCCCAGCCCTTTTTGTTTTTTTCAATTCGGATTTGTTATCATTAACAATTGTAAACATCACTGTTGTTATTGTGTCATTTCAACAGACAAACTGCCCCTCTCAAGTGGAGACCTGACTGTAAATGCTTTCTTTGTTCTTGGAGGAACTGCAAAAGGGTCTTTTACACTTCCTTTTTATATATATATATATTTATAGTCTTTAAAGCTGGGTTTGGGCAGGTTCAAAGGATTGACATGTAAAGAATTTTCAATAAAGGCTATGGATGACGACTAGTTCTCCCCGTTATTTGTGTTGAGCTGATGACACACACATCACTGCCATCTGTAAAACCTTGTGATATACGACCAGGGAGGAAAGCGGGTTAGCCGTCACCACCGACTGACGTCTAATTTTACTTTTTAATAAAAAATCAAACATTGTCTAATTCTCTGGTGTGATCTATTTTCTCAGAAACATTTGCACCTTCAAACAGGCGGTGTGGACTCAACGTGACATTAAAGAGGATAAAGGGTTCCTTATTCACAGCAGAGGATGACTAACTAAAACTGTTTCATGACTTTTTGTGGAAAAGGTGAGGTTTATTAGAGTTGAGGAGCATTTCCTTAAAATCAACTCTGGCTCTGTAATTCATTTTTTATTGTATTTTGTGTAAGCATTGTGGAAGAAGAATACTTACATCTTATCCTTAAATAGAAGTAATAATACAGTGTAGAGATACTGTTACAAGTTGAACTGCATTGAAAATATTAAAAGTACAAAAGTATTGGCAGTAAAATGTAGTTAAAATACAAAAAGTAAATACTCATTCTTAACAACGGCCCAATTTTAATCTGACTTCTGGCAACGTTGGAGATACTTTTAATAACCTGTTGTGCTTCCAGGTACCATAAATCAAAAATAGTGCATCTTAATGTATTAGTTGATGTGTTTTTGTATAAATAATAATAACCTGCAGTAACTAATCGTAAAAAGTACAATGTTTACTTCCAAAGCAATGAAGTATGCATACCACGGAACAAATCATGTAAAGTCCAAGAACCTCAAAATGTACTCAACTTGAGTAAATGTACTTTCCACCGCTGGTGTATCTTCATTTAATTCAGTTGATAGGTAGAAAGAAAATCTCATGAAGCCAGTAGAAATCTTTGGACTTGAGAAAAGTATTTACACAATGGTATTAAAGTAAGAAGACCGCTTTTGAATCGGGCTTCTAAGGCTTTTTATGGACCCAAAGAACGATGTTGCTGCACTTAGTGGTCCGAATTTTTTTTACAGGGATCTCTCCACAGAAATGTGCCCATAGAGGTACTATGAGAGGGCAATGATAACTACACGATGGAAAGTCCCGGTACTATAGCCACAATGAGAAGTGTGTCTGATGTACTGAACTAGAGGACAGCCAGATCTTATGAAATATCTAGCGAAGTGCTGACAGCCTCTGAGCCATCTGTAATTTGGCAACAGGTGTAGAGGCTAAGATGGATCAGAGTAAAGGTCAGAGATGTGAAAAGTCAGTGGAAACGCAGCAGTTGATTAGAGACCGCTCCATCACGCTGACAGCTGCATTCAGATATAACAAACATAAAATGATGTTTCACTTTGGAACATTGTATTGCCTACGGAAAATAGAATCAAAAATGTGGACATGTATTTTTTACCCGACTTTTCTAAGAGCTCTCTATTTTAAAATGGAAGTGTCTGATCATCTTCCCATGAGCTCTTTGTTAATGCAGCCATAAAGAGAGAGGTTGCTCCGTGTCTTGACCCACAAGAAGAAGAAAAAAGGCAGATTTGGGACATTATGAGTTGTCCCAAATCCAAACCTTGAGGCGTTCGTAGCATTTTGTCTTTTTGTTGTTATTTCTGAGTCTAAAGGCTGACTGAATCACGGTGACAGCCTGTTTTAGTGGCTGACTTGTTTTGGGAAATGGAGCCAAAACCAACTGAACACTGCTACACCAAAATGAACTCACTCGCACACTTTGAGTGAACTTGTAATGAACTCCTGCCTCCTTAGTTTATAAAACCTTGTTTCTTAACTCATATGAAGTACAATGCAGTATGATATAAATCTATTTTATACATTTGTTGGATCCATCAGGGATTTTCCAAACTCATGAAATGTGTATCATTCTTCTCTTGGTGCATCCTACGCAGTGAAACATGGTTCAGAGTGACGTGCATTAATCACCCAACTTTCACTCCCTATTGAGGTAAAATAAATCAATGACGGTACATGCTGCCCTCGAACACACAGAAGCTCCCGAGTTACTACCGTTTCCAGACTAAGAGGTTCAGAAAGAGTTCAGAAACACTTCCATAATGTAAAATAAACATGGTTAATATGATAAGCTATTCTCAACCACAGGGCTTAACTTCACACTATCAATAAATAACATTGTTGACCAAAATTATTCTAACTGCTGATAAAAATAGAATGTAAACTAAAATACTATAGAAGGAGGTGTGTCCTACTTTTCAAGTGTAGTAAGGCAAGTACTAGTAAAACAATTCTGCATTGATTTGGACTTATTGATTCAAATGACATGGACGCATTGAAAATAATCAAAACAAATTAACAAAATGTTCATTAAAATTGTCAAATAAAATAGAAAGTGAATACAAATAAAATAAAAATACACTTCCTGTCTGTGAAACTGAGTAAGCTTGATGTGTAAATAAGCATCTGTTTGCTAACAAGTCACTATACAGGTGATAATACTGTATGTCAGAGTGTGTGTGTGTGTGTGTGTGTGTGTGTGTGTGTGTGTGTGTGTGTGTGTGTGTGTGTGTGTGTGTGTGTGTGTGTGTGTGTGAGAGTGTGTGTGTGTGTGTGTGTGTGTGTGTGTGTGTGTGTGTGTGTGTGTGTGTGTGTGTGTGTGTGTGTGTGTGAGTGAGTGAGTGTGTGAGAGAGAGAGTGTGTGTGTGTGTGTGTGTGTGTGTGTGTGTGTGTGTGTGTGTTTAACTATTTTAAGCAGCAGCTGGGTGTGGTTTGACAAGATATCACACAGTTATTAGGTTTTAATATGCCTCCCTTATATCAGAACATCTGGCCTGACAGGTTCAGCAGCAGAGCAGCAGGTGCCCTCTCTCCATAACAAACACTGGCCATGCGCAGACTAAACTTTGAACCCTGTGCAAACTGACAGCAGCAGTGTATGACTGAGACATCAACACGGTGTGTGTGTGTATGTGTGTGTGCGTGTGTGTGTGTGTGTGTGTGTGTGTGTGTGTGTGTGTGTGTGTGTGTGAATAACAGCAGAGCGGAGCAGCCCACCCTTCAAATATTTACCCTGGGTCCAAGTCAGTGCAGAGGGCATCTGACAAGTGTGTCTCACTCTCATTCCAGCAGACATGATGCCCAGCACGACCACGGCGTCACATTAGAGGACTAAAGCATTGCAGGGGTTTGAAAACACTTATTGATTTGAATGATTCACAATGTTTCAATAATTCCCCAAGAGTATGTTAATCTCTCTCTCTTTGTTGTCATGTCTGTTGTGTTTTCTTTCTTATCACTTTATACAACTAATTGTCTCTTATTTGTGTGCGTCTGACCTCAGTGACTGAACATCTTGTTTTCTGTGATCTCCAGTGGTTTTACTTTGTATTACCTCGCTGCAGTGATGTCACAGTGTGCTGCCAGGTGTGTCAGCACACTGTGACATCATGTGGTTAAAGGTGCAATAAAACAGTTCATACACTGCTCTGTTCGAGGTCTGTGAATGATCGAGGGTAACCGGGTCATGACTTGAGTTTTTCAACCCAAGCCGACTGCAATCTCGTTCCATTATATTCCAGGGAAGGCAGAGAACTACACAGTTTATGTTTTGAACACCCTGAAGTTCACACTAAAACAATCTAGCACTACAGGTAAGAGGAGAACGTGCATTGTTGTTTTTGAAGGAAGTGTTTCCTTAACAACATGTAATGGGGAAATGTAACACATGCAGACACAGGTTGTCAAGTAATGGTTTGATGAGCCTATAATGTCAGACACATTAAAGCTGATTTGGAGGCTTGCCGTGGCCCAATATACGTACTTTTAATAGCATTTAGCTGCCTTTAAATATAAAATCTCTATAAATATCTCTCCACAAGGTTCCCATGTCTCCATCTTGAGATGAAGCTACTAAGACCTACTTGCTGCATTCTTGATATCTGTCCCATCGGTGACTTCACATTAAAATGGCACAACGAGTCAAGCTCTTGTGCTGGAGTCGGTGTTGCAGTGAAGGCACTTTTGAGCTGTCAGCGTGAACTCGATTTGTGTCATATGAGCTCAGTCAGTAGTCTATTACGCTGGCAGCTGCAGGAACGCAAAGAGAAATTGAGGACAAGGGGGAAAGACACAAACAATCTTGACAGTCTGCTAGAACAGAGAGAAGAGAGGCACGTAATCATTCACAGAGCATAAAGGTAACTTGGAAATTGGGTGCCAAAATCAACTTTTATGACCGCAGCGATGACATGCCCTCAAATTCTCTCTGCTTTAAGTGCAAGTACAAATGATTATTAATGCATTATTCACAAAACAGCCTTCTCCCCCAATTGTCTCCACTCAAGCGCGTCCTCTCCCTTTGATGATATCACCAAAGTAAGAGGGGAGGAAAGCGAGAGAGTGCAGAAATGGAGGAGTTCAGAGGATGGCTTGTCTCCTGGGAACACAGAGCTCTCACCCCAAAGGGGATCCTGCTCCCCTCTGAAAGAGTTTGAATCTTCCTGCAGACCGAACAGCAGCATTTACACATCCGTCAACAATCCTCTTTGGTATGACTGCAACCAGACACATCAGTGCCAAGCATGGACCCGCTTACTCTGACTGGGTTTCCATCAAACAGGTAAATGTAGGGTATCCCTTTACATGTCGCTTCCTTCTTTATCAATAATATAGTTACTATTATTATTAGGCACAAATGTGAAAAATGTTAAAGGCAATCTGAAAAACGACCGGGGAGAAGAACCTCAGAATTCAGCAGGGATTTCTTTGAACTCACGGATCCAGATATGGCAGCAGCAACAATTGGATGAACGCGCTGCAGCGAAGATGAAAGGCAGTCAAACTTGTAGACGTAATAAGTGGGCCGAGGCCTTTCATGATTCATACTGAGGCTTCATCCTACAGTTCAGTCAGGCTATGATCCCAAATGTTGAATAGGCTTATATATATCTCTGGATTCTTTGTGGAGCGATAGAAAGCCAATTAACCGCCTCCTCACTGTTTTAAATGTGTGCACATGGGATTTCAGAAAGGAAATTGCCAAAGTTATGATGATGTTCTTTCACAACACATGCAGCTGACACAGAGCTGCAATTAATTCAGATCACTCTTTAATCTTGTTTAGACTGTAATATGCAAATAGAAAGTGTGTCTCGTTAATTTTGCCTAGATTTCATGCCCACCTGTCCTCTGATAACCTCCTTCCTGCCATTTTCGCTGCCTGACCTGCTCCTCCCACCAGCTTTACCGCTTCCCATTTCCTCGATTACCTCAGTCATAAATACCGGCCCACTTCCTAGTCCTTTGCCATGATTTTCTTTTTGTTTCATGCAAAGCTCTCCAGCATTCCCAAATTCACTTACTTCTCTGTTCCTGGCTCTTCGTATTTTGTTAATTTTTGATTCGTGGCCTTGGCCTTCTCTGGCTCTTTGTTTGCCTGACTGGTTTATGTCCTCTACTTGTGTTTACAAATTCAAGATTTTGGACTCATTAGGACTTTGTAACGCACTGAAACGTTCTTCTATTAGCACGTCTTGCAAAGCTTCGCTGCATGACTTGTGTTTGCTGTGTGATAGCACTACTATGTTTTGATCCACATCTCCATTATTATTATGATTTAGCTTATTGGTGCTCTGCATGACAAAACTGTTAACACTTTTTGCCATTATGTCCAAGAACTTCATTTTGATTGTGCTATTTTACTTATTTGCATGTGTCAAAAATAGCAATACTTGGTATTTAATGTGAAGTCACCGATGGTATCGTTTGGCTGAGTTTTGTCGCTTTGCATTGAGCATGGGGCTGCTGTTGAACATTAGCCTTCTGTTTAACAATCTAGAGAAATGTTGAATACTATGCGTTGTCCTTTATGAATTAATGAAGGAACTCATTAATTAAATGAATTGCTGATACAAGTTGTGTTGTTGTCTGTTATGTGCCAGGCACTGTTGCATAAACGAACACTTTGACATTTTGTTTCGTAGGCTTTTTCATTTTCATTCCAGGAGGAAAAGATTGTTGTAATTCAAAAATCCGAATCCCTCTGCGTAAAAAAGTTCAAATCTAATAATAGAAGGGAATTTATATAGAAATATTCCTGTTAACTAGACAAGATTCTGTTTTCCCCCATTTATTTTTTCAGTTTGCAGGATTATGAATATCACACTTATCATGGATCATATAGTTTTTTATTACATCTATTATTTCTCTCGTTTCTCTCCAAATCAGATCGGTCTAAAGTTGCACCATGGCCATGCTGCTGATTCGGCTCATGTTTCTCTGGAGTGTGCATATGCCCAGAGAGAGGGATGTCAGCAATAAATAGATTAAAGTGTGTAATGGCCCAATAACCACTCCCGCACTGCTCCACCATGCACAGGTGATTCATAAAAAAAAAGACTGCAGCTGTTGAGTCTGACTCAAATTCAGATTTTTGGATTGAGCAAGAAACTTGAGGTAACTGTGTGTTTGTATACAGAATATGCAAAGGAAGACCGAAAGACAACACGTATATGGAAATACGTATTCAAGAGTAGGCATGAATGTAAGTACAACCCTTTGTGTGTGCGTGTGTGTGCCAAGGTGTGCATGTGTCTTAATAGGAAGCAGTCACAGGGCTGCTGACGGCTCCATAAAGGAGTCTTTGAATGGCTTGGCTCTGGTAAATTCATAGCAGATGTGAGAGGAAAGAATATCCACCCAGGTTGAGTGGCCCTTCACTGGGAAGGCGACAGGAGTCCAATCCAGGGTAGGCAGACAGGAGCCAGGACACACACACACACACACACACACACACACACACACACACACACACACACACACACACACACACACACACACACACACACACACACACACACACACACACACACACACACACACACACACACACACACACACACACACACACACACACACACACACACACACACACACACACACACACACACACACACACACACACACACACACACACACACACACACACACACACACACACACAACCCAATCAGCCAGGAGGGAACTCTGCACTGCACGTAACAGGACACAGGAGTTTTTCTTTGAGCCACTCTGGCTTTTGAATTTAAAAATAATTCTCCCTTTATTTACTGGAAGAAGACTGTGTTGGTCTGGGGGCAGGTTTTCCATTTAAGTGTGCAAGTTCAGGCCAGGTGTGGGCTCCAGTGATGGCCCCTCCACACTGGATCATGCCTCCTGGTTCCCTCTGGACTCACGGAGTCTGGAGCGCTCTGTGGCCAGGCTGTTTGCCACCTTTCCTGGCCCTGACTGACGCCAGAGGAGGGGGGGGGGGAGAGACTGGCGCCTCACTGCCAATTAATATCCTCTCACACTGAGAGCATGGCCAGGTAACACATGATAGGCCACAGTCGTTCGAGCAAAGAGCCTGGCAGACATTCAGGTGAGGTGAGACTCATTTAGATATCCCTGCACTGGACATCTGTCTGCGATATTACCTGAGGCAAGGGTGAAACTCGAAGGTTAGCTTAGCACAAAGACAAGAAATGAGGGAGATAGCTAGCTCAGCTCAGTCCAAAGGGCCCACCAACATCTGTAAAGCTCAATGACTCAACACACAGTCAATTTGTGTTATCAATAAGTGAACATGTCGACAGGACTACAGGGCATATACCTGTAAACTGTTTATGCTAAGCTAAGGAAGCTAGCTAGCTAGCAGACACTTAATATTTCAACACAGTCTCATGGCATTTCGTGTTATAGTCACGAAATTAATCTATTGATTCGTGTTCACCAACACGATTTCGCCATTTTTTTTCGTGTCACACAGAACGATTTTAAAAGTAAATAATAACAAATTAGAAGGAAAAACAGATAAAAAAATACAGATTTCAGTATTCTGACACAGAATGATTTAGAAGCAATGTATTTCTATTGGTAGTATGTTTCGTGCCTGCACCAAATAATAACTATTAGAAGGAAAAAATACAGATTTCAGTATTCTGAGGCTCTGAGCCCCATTTCTTTCCCTCGCGGACAGCAATAAAACTCCGACATTATACAATTTAAAATAAAAGGGATAGGGTTAGGCTTAGGGTTAGATATTCAGTAAGAAAATGTTTTTATGAACCACACAGCTTCTGGTCTTCCAAAAAGTCGTGGTGCAGGCACAAAACATACTACCAATAGAAATACATTGCTTTTAAAATCGTGTTGGTGAACACGAATCAATAGATTAAAATAAATGTTGTGACTATAACACGAAATGCCGTGAGACTGGGTTGAATATTTACCATGCAGACCAGACACAGATATCATGTTGAGCTGAAACTTGTTTTCAAGAGTGTGTATGAGCATATTTTCCTAAATGTTGAACAATTTATTTTAAAAGTCACCTTCTTTGTGAGCTACACACTGTAAACCACAACTTGACCACAACCATTCCTTTGAGCACTGTCAGAGCACTGGCCCTGGGTGAATAGTAAGTGTGATGACTAATTATAAAACTATCTTGAAACTATCTGCATTTGTAACTTGACAAAAGTGCAAAGTTCCCTGCTCTGTGTCAGCAGAACTTTAATTAAAAGTAGTCTGGAACCTTTATCACATGGGGGCACTGAAGCTCATTCACACACTTTCTGTCTCCTGAATGCAATTACAACTGATAGAGCGGGGGTTTAGCTTTATTACCTGTGTTGCTATAAACAAGGTGTGCGTAGAATGAGCTTTTTTTTTGGTCAAAAGTGATGAGGGGGTCCATGTGCCAGAGCTCATAAATGAGGCCCCAGCACTTTGTATCCGGAGGCGATTTGGTAAACACAACATGAGCTCAGTCTCACTCGTAAACTGCTGCTCCGACTGTGACCACAATGCAAGAGCTGAAGCAGTGTCCGGATTTGCTTTTAATATATCGCAAAAAACTTTCCAAAGACAGTTTGCAAATTCATGAAAACCACAAAACAGGATGGATGGATGTTAGGAGTTGCCCTCTAGTTCGTAGCTCCGTGTGCTCTAAGCCGGTTGACAGAGGTGATCTTGCATGCAAGGGTGCTTCTGGAAAACCAGACTCTGGAGAGTAAGCAGATTTTTGTGTAAGCAATACGCCCTCCTCTGTGTGTGGGGGCAACAGGCACTTTGTCTGTAATTCAGGCTGTTCCATCTGAGTGCAACTGAAAACAAACAGCAAGAAGGTACATTTCACACCCTGAGCACCTCCTTAGCTGATAAGGTACTCTGTATCTCATGTCTGCATCTCGTCTCCTACACACCTTTGCATTTGTTTGTCTATTTTCTGCTTTTTTTATGCCATCTGTCTACCTTTTATTTTTGCTAGTTCTGCTTCTCTGTCTCCACTCCACACTCAGATGAAACTCAGCTGATAGACAAAGCTTGGGGGGGTTGGCTGGCGGGCATGGATTTCACTTTTAATTAAAACTTCACACCCAAATAAATGTAGCCGAGTATCACACCCACTCATATCGCCCTATGAAAAGAGCCCGCCGGGGCCAGATGTTTGCCTTAGCGAGGATAAATATCTAAGTGGCAGCTTTCTCTGTAAGGGAATCTGCTCCCTCTGTCGTTTTGTCGGATTAGCTGGGGTAGGGAAAACATGGGGATCGTGTTCCGTGCGTTTCCCACTCTCTGGCTGTTCAGCATAAACACCATGAGTTCTTGGCCTCCCTCACATCCGTCTCCTCAGCTCCTCCGCCACTCTCCTCGGCCCCTGGGGTTCCAGCACAGGGTTTGTTTTAGTAGCACAGCCCCGGCAGAGTGTTTGGTTGTGTTGCGTGTCACACTGGGTGAGTGTTTGATTATGTCGAGTGTTACATAGTGCGGGTGTGCATGAGCAGAGAGGAGGGGGATGCTAATCCCTCTCTGCTTTGTCCTCTGCTGCACAGCTTTGGTCTTTGCAGGACACTTTACACTGGAGCTGTGGAGGAATTCATGTAGCTGCTGGAGGGGGGGGGGGGGGTCTCATAGTCATGAACACACACAACAAATGAAAGAGGAAGGTGCTTGCATGCACAACCAGAGAGAAAGGATGAGTAAAGGACACCTTAGTTTTCTTAGTCATATTTCTTTCTTTTTCTGCGTTTTATAGCCATGCTCACGAAATATGAAATTAACTTCCAGATTAAATGATTCTGGAATATTCTATTTTGGTACCATCAAAAGAACCGAGTATTGTCTTTGTTTGCTGATAGCAAATAATTAACGAGCACTGTTGCACTACTTGACATGTTCTTTCATTAAGATGAATGTGGGCTCTGAAGTTTTAACTAGACCCAGCCGCATATGCCTTGCTGCCGTTAATATTACCTAGAATGCAAAATAATCCACAACTAAATAAATAAAACTGTCCTGGATAAATGGCAAATGTACTATATATCTCTGTTTGCAA